>NC_056739.1:1798759211-1798911711 GCF_019279795.1 Protopterus annectens
ATGAGTCGAGGTCCTGCCTCACTCAAGTAGCATTCAGAAGATACTTTTACACTGCGACTTGACTCCACAGCAGTTTCATACAGCCTTCCTAACATCCTGTTTTCAATATACACTGATGATGTCATCCTCTATAAAGTGAGCTCTGACACTATTAAAGCTCACTTAACACACAAGTTTGATTTTAAGTACTGTGTTTTCTAGGTTGTGTAATTAGATAGGTAGGGGTTCTAATATCAGAGCAGTCAACCTGCATGTATCTATGTTTGAGTGTGTGTGAGTAGTCAGAAGAGCACGAGTCCAGGTCCTGCCTCACTCAAGTAGCATTCAGAAGATACATTTACACTGCTACATGACTTCACACAAATTTCATACAGCTCTCCCAACATCCCTTTCTCAACATACACTGATGGGCTAAATTATTGGCTAGGCTTGTAAGGGCCTTTGTGAACAATAGCTTAGTAATGTTCTATGATCCTGTGATGTCATCCACTATAAAGTGAACACTGACACTGTTAGACAGACTTGTACTATGGTGCTAATGTTAAGTACTGTGTTCTGCAGGTTGTGTAAATAAATAGGTAGGGGTTCCAATCTCACAGCAGTCAACTTGTGTGTGTATTCATTCAACTAGCAATCTGGAGACCATTTTACACCAGGATGCGACTCCACAGCTATGTCAGGCAGTCCTACCCAAACATCTTCTCTGCATACACTGATGTCATCCTCTATAAAGTGTACTCTGGCAGTGTTTCACTCAGACATCTGTGGTGGTGCTATTCATACATTGTATGGAATACAGCTTCTATACCTACATGAGTGTGATGTTCGTATCTGACTTCAGTCAGTTGCTGTTACATGTGTGGCTGGTGTTATGTTGTGGTCAGTCTATGATATTTTAAATCTTTTTTAATTTGACTCCTACTCAGGAGAACCTTTTACATAGACCCCTGAATCAAACATCACATTTTTCCCTCTGTCCACATAAAATCCATTCTACAAAACACTTAGGTGTCATCATCTCAAAGATGCATACACACATTATGAAGCAGAGTCCCTCCATGACTTTCTGCAGTGTATCTCCAGACAGAAGAAGAACCCCTCCATTACTCTTATGCAAGCAAAGTCCATACCACTGGAAATGTGAGTGTTAATTCTGTCATGGGGTTATGCACATTACATATGGACAGAGATCATGCATATTAAATCAAACTGATACACATGTATGCACATACATCTACTATCTTCCATCACATACATATAGTGATTTGTGTTTAAATGGTATAACAATGGGTAGGATTTTATGTGCTCTTGGCCAGTAGCCTAGTAATATCCTATGACCCTCTGATCATTACACATGTCAATGTTTTTGTCATTTACATGTGCTATGTTGAGGTGTGGATGTATTCCAGTCTCTTATTTGAGTTAACATATTGATGGCCGCTGCTGCCATTTGGTTACATATTTCTTCCATAACAGCTGTAGTGATACGAGTCCTGAGGAGTGTTGACATCAAATGATGCTGTGTATATTGTCTTACTGAGGCATGTGTTCTTGTACTGCAGTATATCAGCATTCTTTACAGTTGTCCTGCAGCTATCACAGTGACAGATGCAGTATGGCACAGGTGTGTGTGTGTATACCTAGCATCTGGAAATGTTATCTGACATACAGCAATGTTACTTCATACTGATTACATAGGCACATGCTCCTGGGTTCATCCACATGTTTTAATGCTGTTATATAGACAAACATGAGAAGTTGGGTTTCATTTGCCACCTTGTGGATTTTGTTACATGCATTGTTATGCTGTTATTCACAAGGATTAGACGTGTTCCCCCAGCATCATTGTGTGACTGTTGGCATTTGTGTCATTAACTATTCTGCATGAATTGCATCCCTCGCTGTTGTAATGTGTCCATATATGGTGTCAGGGCCCTCACCCACACATTTCCACAGATAAACCTGTAGACATATGATGCACAACTGATGTAATGACATGAAGTAGGTAGAGTTCATGCGTTAACAGCTCCATTGTGTTGCATGCAATTCAGACCCAAGGTTTTCTTTGGAGGTGATGTACACCTGTAAGTCCAGTTGTGGTATAGGTACAGCTATAGTGTAACTGTACTGCATCACAGACATCATACTACATCACATCAGCATTACCACTTGATAGTTTGCATAAGCTCATATGGATGAATGTCAAGATGTCCTGGCAGTATAACATTTTCACTGGCTATGTCAGGGGGAAAGTGTGTGTGGCACACGTGCTGAGTGTTGACATGCACTTAGAGGGTACTTCATGTATTCTTTGGTATGTGTACAATATCACACTGACAGCTTCCTTGCTCATTGACACTAGATTTTGCACTGCTGTACTCTCTTTGCAGATGGGCATAGTTGATGCTTTGCCATAAATCTGACATTCTGCTGTACCATTCATTATAACGGATCACTTCTTAATTCACACATGAATTGCAGATGCTTCAGATATTATCCATTGCAATTAAATGTTGCAGATGCATGCAATACAGAGCTGCGTGTAGGGAATCTACTCATAACAGTATGTTGTTTGTAAGTGTTGTTATCCATATGAGTAATACCTATGTCATCCACGGATGCTTTAACCAAGTGCATCACATTTATCACAGTGAGCTTCCATCTTGCCAGCCATACAGAACTATTTTTTGGGATGCATGCTCATAGGGATTTGACAGTGCAGACTTCCCTTCAAGTTGTTCTACTAGATGCATTTGTGATATGTATTCCTGTGTTGCACCCAGTAAATAAACAGGTCAATGACAACAATGATGACATGAGTTTTCATTCTTGCAGGTGTAGATTGTGGCTTGTATGTCATTCAGACCCCTCATTTGACCAGGATTGCCCCTGATTTCAACTTCAGGTTTAACACTGTCCATCTTAACCCCTCCAAAAAGTGGTCATTTTTGGAGAAGGGGTGATGAATTCCCCTTATAGAATATTGACAATTTTTGCAGTTCAACACATCTCTTCCTGCAGAACATCTGTAATAGGATACACTCTAATGTTCTGCTAATGCTGCAAGTTAATGGTTGTAATATTTTAAAATTGTCCATGATTGTGCGTGTTTGTATACATTTGTCCATGAGTTTGTTGCTGTGTATCCATGATTGGTTGAGAGGTATGCTGACACGTCTGTTATATTCAAGCAAGTCATTTTTCATATTTTCACACTTTGCACATACCCCCTATTCTATATGTGATTTCCCCACTCTGAGCCAGACATCGATATGAGGGAGCCTGAATCCTCACCCATTAACTCCAGAGAGAGATGTTCACTTGGAACAAAAAAGGATACAACCAATATGTCTAGATGTAGCTCTCTGCATTAAGCACAATTTCCCTTAAGAGACCACAGGGAATACACACAGTCTGGGTTTCTCTACCTGTCTCTCTCCAGGTCCCCAATAAGACCCCCCCCCAGTGGCACAGGTATAGTGCTGAGACCTCAGCTTAGTGTCCAAGCCAAGTTCACCACCACTCTTTGTGTGAAACCATTGCTTTGTGCTCCTGCTCCAAGTAGCTGACACACACACTGTGAGATGTGAGTTGCGTGCATGCACACACACACACACACACACACACACACACACACACACACACACACACACACACACACTGGGAAAGGCTGGGCCAGATGTACTAGCTATGTCACCTTCTGCCCAGACTGTAAGGTAGCTGCACTGCCACCAGACACTCCAAAGCTCTTCCAATGGTCCGCAATTATACTGAATAAAGTTAATGTTAATACAAATGGTAATCTTGACCAAACAATCAGGCTTTCAGAAGTGGCCACAGTGTCACCCGTAGATATAAGTACTCTCAAAGGTTAAAATATTCTCTAAAGGACCAGCTAAAGTCAAAAGTTTAAATATATTTAATAATAAATAATAAACAAACATGAAACTACTAAATATTTATTTGCAGTAAACTCCAGAGTTTCAGTCACAGGAAATATTAAACATAACACAGGTGGACAGGTTCACACAGTTACAGAAAAACAATACTGAATTAATCTCACTATATTTTCCTGAGTGATCTAAAGAACTATTATTCCTTGATTACTTACTAGAGCAAAACAAGATGAAGTGGGTGAGAGATCCTTCTTTATCAGATTACAAAAAGAGACTGCCATTTGACTTCAGTCTCACCTAGTATTAAAATATGTAAATATATACAAGTTTGATGAGCACTATAAATATGCAGTCAGTGCTACTGCTCATTGTGCTAACACATTAACTCAGTGTAGGCTTTGAGCAAGCCCTATATGGAGTTTATTGAATTCCTGGGATGATTATAACACTTTCCCAGTTCTGGACACAAACTCTCATTTATAGTTCAGTTACTTATTCATACAACCCTTATAAGTACTTGGCAGGGTCTCTGAATATTAAGTAGGAAACTTGTTACTGAAAAGTAAATGTGCCCTTAAACCACCCATCTACCCAATTAGTAAATAAATCATTACAGTAAATAAAAATAAAAGTGTAGTATGCCTTTTGAAGTATAACTTCTTAAGCTAAGTACATGAATATATTTTAGATGTTTCATCATAGACTCCTAATGACTAATTCTTGTAACCTTTTTACTGATAGGGGGGCCATTTCCCCCTTTCTCTCTTGTGTTTTGGTTTTTCAGTATGCACCAAGTGCATCTTAGCATTTCCTCCCACATACCTCTGAACTGTCCAGATTGTTGCCTTATATATTTGATCTGATCCTCAAAATGTGTGGTTACTGGCAAATCAGTGAGGATAAAAGTCAGTAAACAATGTTATGTATTTGAGTTTCAGACTTCATATCTTTAAGAAAATGCATGCTAACACAAATCATGTTACTTCAGTAACTTTCTCAGTTTGTAAAAGCAGAATTTAACCCTGTACCTATTTTTGGGCCTTTGTCCCCCAATTATTTTAGGATTTGTCCAGATTTATCAGACTGAGAGGTATGCTCACAATTTAGTTTAGCTCCATGGCTGAAACTTTTGATCAAGAAAATATTTAGTTAGAAAAATGCTTAATATTGTGTTTTCTATGAAATGAGAATTGACTTTATATGCAAAAGAGGTACCTGTGGGCTGTGTTTGTATGGGGTGGGTTTCAGCCAGGAGACAACAGCATCCAGTAATGTATGTCACATGTGCTTAAAATAGGATGCCATTCATAAGTTGTGGGTGGGGCTTCCTGCAGGACTGATGTCAGCATGTGAAGATGTCACAGAAGGTGCTGTGTTTATGTCACAAGTACTGAACATTCTAGTGAGTTTAGTGAAATGGAAATGAGTTTTGACTAAAGGCAGCAGGATGAAAATACACAAGAAATTAAGTAAGTGCATAATTGATTTTACTTGCATTGTAAACCACTTTTACCTGTGTTAATATGTGTTTTTACTGATTAGTAGTACTGTTGCTATATCTGATGTGTCACTGTATGTATTTTAACAATGCAGGTTTGTGAATGTGGGACTGAATAAATCCATCCTAGATGTGGTATATATGGAAAGAGGTTTTCATTCAGATCACTGAACAGTTAATTGGAATTGATTCTTTCAGTGGATGGTTGAAATTGAAAATCAAAGTAGGGAACGGAGAGAAAGCTGTTAGGTTAAGAAATAAAATAAATTAATGCAAGATACAGCCAATGTACAGTAATGAAATAAAGTTAATGCCCAAGGTCTGGCTAGCCTGACTGTTCTCCTGGAAGTAGGACAAACTTTACAGCATATTTTAAATATCAGCTTATGCCATTCTTGTATTGGTAACACTATTCATTACTAAAAAGGGTTTATGCTTCTTATAAAACTCCAAATAATTTTGTGTGCTATAAATGATTTATGTAGCTCATGTTGTAAGGTAATGCTTCCAGGCTGTGGCTGGGGAAATTGTATGGACTTTAGTGCCAGTATCAGTATCAAATGTATTTCCTCATCAGAGTTTACTGTATATTCTTGTTAGTATGTGAGTTTTGCATATATGCCATGAAGAAGTATGCATTTCATTTGTGTTTAAAGCCCACATCAAAATGGATTCTCTGTAAAGTCACTTGTACTGAGGTATTATTTTTAAGTTAGTTAAGCTGCCTGATACCAATGTGTACAGCTATCATGGCATCAAACACACACCAGAGTGCCTTCACTGTTAAATCACTTGTACTGAGGTATTATTTTTAAGTTAGTTTAGCTGCCTGATACCGATGTGTGCAGGTATCATAGCATCAAACACACACCAGAGTGCCTTCACTGTTAAATCACTTGTACTGAGGGTTTTTTTTAAGTTAGTTAAGCTGCCTGATACTGATGTGTACAGCTTTCATAGCATCATGAGATGTAGTAGGTAACTGAGTCACATGACAAGTTACACCTTGCCAATGCCCACCCTTAGGCTGCACCCCTTCTCAAAAAAGCATAGCAGGCTAGTCCTGATGGAAATTTCCAGTAATCCATGTTTAATTTGAAGTGTGGTCAGGTGTCACTGTGCTTAACTTGCAGGGGAAGTTAATTCCATAGGTGGGGTAGGCGATGAATAATACATTTTTCTCTCTGTTGTGGTTTCTTTATGTGCAGGTGGAGATTTAAGTCCTTAGTCCTGGCATTAGGGGTGCTTGACTAACAAAAAGATACAAGAGATCACGGTGGATGGTGACCACAATGGCACAGAATGCAAGGTATAGATCACCCCAAAATGACTTTTGAGATGACAAGTAAAGGGAGAACGTTTTTCTTGGTACTTAAGGGACTTTAGGGTCTTCCTGTTTAGGAGTTTATTGAGCCTTTAGTTTCTACATACGTATGTAAAAAGATATATCCTGAAAGAGGAGTTACAGTCAGCAATTGGTCTTATTAGGGCTGCAAATAGAGGGATGATAACATTCTTGTGAATGTTATGCCTGTAGGCACCAGTTGAGCTCAATTAGTTTTTTAGGCACCAGTTGAGCTAGTTTTTTTTTTTTTTACTAGTACTGCTACATGGTGATCAAGGGAAACACAATTATTATTCCCATTTCCAAGATCCCTGACTATGTTGTCATATTGGACTGGGGTATTTGTTATTACATGTACCCATCTCCCCCTCTCTTTTTTTTTTTGAATATGCGCAAAGTATAGCGCAATGTTTAATCCCAAGGTGCAGTTATAAAGCTGAAACTTTTGGGCAGGAAGACACTTGGTTAAAAATGGTATTAATGCTGTCCATTCTCTGAAAGTTGAAGCAACACCATGTGGAAAAGAGGCAGTAATGGCCAGTATTTGTGTACTTGGGATTCTCTGATTTCAACCCAGAGTTAATAGCACCCAGTAATGTATGTTAGAGGTGCTCAGAGTTGGATGTCATTTATAAGTTGTGGGTGGATCTTCCTACAGGACTGAGGCCAGCATGTGAAGATGTCATAGAAGGTGTGTTTGTCAGAAGTGCTAAGCATTCTAGTGAGTTTAGTAAGTTGGAAATGAATTTAGAAACAAGACAGCATGATAAAAATGCACAGCAAACTGGGTAAGTACATATTTAATTTTACATATTTTGTAAGCTCGTACTTTTCAACTGTCCAGGTTTTTGCAAAATGTCCAGATTTTTGCTTAATGCTTTTGGTTTGTTCCTCATAAAAATTTGTAGCTTTCTGTCAAATTACTGAGGATCGAAGTCACAAAATGTTGAGTCTTTTGGCTTTTCCCGGTTAGGGGTCGCCACAGCAGAACTCTGGTCCGCTAATGATTGATAGTTTATTTTTACGTGCCGAGTTACCAGCCCTGACGCACAACCTTCAACGAAGGTACGCCCATTCACGCATGTTTCCATGCGGAAGACGCTCTAGCTGAGAATCGAACCGGACAGCGTCTTACTGTGAGGCGACAATGCTACCGCAGCACCACCACCGCGGGATCGAAGTCACAAAATAATGACTAACATTTGAGTTTCAGACTTCCTATCCTTCAGGAATTACATGCTAATTATTCTTTTGTGAAATCACTCCCCTTCATCTATTTAAATTTATTGGCCATCCTACTGTATTCCATAGTACCAGAATACAAAAGTGACCACTCTCTTTCAATCTATCTTGCTGTTTTAAAAATAGTGACTCTCCCGTAAAACTTAACTTTTCAGACTGGTAAAGCTTAAGTTACCTACTTT
The DNA here is from genome assembly GCF_019279795.1 of Protopterus annectens. Lineage (NCBI taxonomy): Eukaryota > Metazoa > Chordata > Ceratodontiformes > Protopteridae > Protopterus > Protopterus annectens. The sequence goes on from NC_056739.1 coordinate 1,798,767,375, forward strand.
CGCATCTAACTCCTCTAGTGCACACTGCAGTGTTTAGGATAAACCATTTTTTTATCTTGCCTTTAAGCATCTATTGCAAGACCAGTTATTGGAGAGCCCACATTCTGCCTCTCACTCATCTTGGGATTAGTGCTTCTGTTTTCTCCTGATGAGAGAAAGAGTGCAGTTAAATTATTTCCTGGAGACTGCTGATCACCAGAAAGCATAATAACTGCTTTATAAGTGACAGCTTGGAATCTATGCTTATATTCTGATCCTGGTGAGAGTAGGAGCAGAGTGCATTGATTCCTGACTCTTTCTGGTTGGAGAATGAGTCTGTGCTTAATGTACCTGATTGATCTGGTTGCTTTTTGAGGCATCTACCAGAAAAAGGCTACAGGCCTGCAGATCTGACCATTGCATCATCTGGAACAAGACTGTGGATCACCAAACAGACCATGGCCTGCTTCTCTTCTTGGGATTGGTGCTAACATTTTGCTTCTGGTGAGAAAAGAAGCAAAGGGAGTACTGTATCCCAGCAGAGTGAAGCTGTGCTGACACCAGCATTAGTAGTAGCCAGGCAGTAGCCATTCATGCGACTCCTTTATTTTCATCATTCGTGGCAAGCTAATTCTTTATTTTTCAGTAAGTACTGCTTGATTTCTTCCTAACTTCAGAATATCTGCCTAAATACTTCATCCTTAAATTTTCACGGTGTGTGTATTAAGTTTCCCTTCAAGTATTTGGCAGTGCTCTGTACAGACTCAGACACTCTGAGTGCCATTTTTCCTGTGCAAGGAATATATAAGGAAACGGCTCCAGTACTTAGTAATAATGATCATCCCTCCTGACATGTCTAAAGGTCATTTCCCTGTGCTTTCTCCTGTTAACCTGGTGAACTTGGGCATTCTCAGGCAGTGTAGCAACTGCCTCATGTACACAGGCAACCCTCTCCTCTTACCTCCCAACACTCAGACTTGTGAGAGATGCATTTATGTATCTAAATTGGAAGCCATGTACTCTCAAGCCAAGACCGGAATAGCTGGTCAAGAGGAGAAGGTCACCACCCGCACCGCACTACAAGCAATACATAGCCCTCCAGAACACCCACCATTACAGCTCTCACATAAAAACACAAACCACACACCCACCTTTGCAGAGGCTCTCAATAGAAATCTACCCGAACAGCAGAGACCACCAAGGCAGAAATGCACTCAACCACCATAACACACCACAAACCACAAGATACATAACTCACCTACACAGTGTGCCTCTCAAGCTAAGCCCCTAAGGCAAAACAACTTGCCCAATACACTAATCATAGGTGACTCAATAGTGAGGCACACTGATGTCCCACTCACTAGGTTGAATAAGGAGAAGGTAACAGTCAGCTGTCTATCAGGTGCCAGAATCCGACACAACACATGCACTCAGGTCATGCCACAAGCACAAGTATGACTCTCTCACTCTACATGTGGGTCTGAATGACCTGAGAGACATCTCTGTGGACTACATGAAAAGAGACATAGAGGAGCTCTCGGATTATATGGCCCAGGCAGGTATGACCCTAGCCTTGAGCAGCATCCTACAGTCGCCCAGAATGATACTGCAGTACAAGCGGAAAATGATTGACTTCAACAATTGGCTAAGTTTCTGGTGTCTTTCTAAGGGGATTCAGTAATTGTCTGCTTGGGATGACATGATTGATAGATCTGAATGTTTTGCCAGAGATGGCCTTTATCTGTCACTCCTGGGTTTCCGGATACTGGCTAAGGCTCCTGCCATCCCTATAGTGCCTTTTTAGGCGATGTTCCAAAGCCCAAATTACCACCGTAACAGCTATAAATACATTTTTTTTATTTTATTTTACATTTGTTAACCGGGGGTGTCTGAGCCAAAAAGGCCCTTTTTCAGCAGAGGCCCGGGAAGAAAAGCTCCACAAAGAAAAATTACAGATACATTTAGTTATTTAGACATGCTCACTATATACACAAATTACAAAAGACATGTTTTTACAGTGGTATGCAGCACATCAACAGTTACAGTGGATAGAACAAACAAAACATATTTATTTAAAAATAAAGGTAATTAGATTTGTGGTGTACAGCTGAAATTTGGAACATAGGAAAAATACATACATAGTACACAGGTACAGTACATACATTGTAAATTAGCCAGTGCTTGTGAGTAAGATTGAAAATTGTTATCAAGTACTCTAGATTTAGTATGTATGCCTTATCCACTTTCACTAGCCTGGGGAGCAGTCATGGCACTGCCAACTTTGCTTGAGATGTTGTCTGATGAGGTCTTTAAAGGAGGCTTTGGATGATGTGTTTTGAATGCTAGTGGGGGACAGAGTTCCATTTTTAGCCACTGAACTACTATATAGCGCATCTCCAAAGCTATTGTAGCTGTTGGTGACTTCTAGTAGTAGTTTGCTTGATGATCTAAGAGGCCTTTTGGCTGAGTGATGTTTTACTAGGTTTTTGAGGGCAGGACACTTATTGGAGAGGTAATAAAATGGCAGAGGCAGAGCTGATTGTAGGTTAGGAGGTTGGGAAGTTCAAGCCAGTGGAGCTGTCTCAAAGCAGTACAGTGATGAGTTCTATATGAGCAATTTGCAGCAAAGCGGGCAATTCTGTTATAGCAGGCTTTCATTTTGCTTAGTTCAGTTTTGTTGAGATTAGTCAGAATGGGAGATGTATAGAGTAGGGTGGATAGAAGCTGGGAGCGAGCATTGACTGATCTTGTGTTGTTGGTAAGAAATGGTTTAGTACGGTAGAGTGAACCCAGTTTGGCATGTACTTTTTTAATAGTTAAGTTGAGATGACTATCAAATTTTAGGTGGGAGTCTATGGTTATTCCCAATAGCTTAGCTTGTGCCACTGGAGCGATTGGAGTAGCATTTGTGGAGTAGATAGTGAATTGACTGTTATCAGTGTTTTTGTTAGAACTGGTTATAGTCATAAGCTGAGTTTTCTGTGGATTGAGAATAAGTTGGGCTTTGGTAAGGTAGTTTTCAATGTCAGAGAATGCTAGTTTCTTTGTTTGCAGGAGGGTGGGAATGTTTTGTGCAACACAGATTAAGGTTGTGTCATCTGCATACTGAATGATAGATGCATGCTGTGGGGAGGTATGGAGGTCATTTGTGAATATTGTGAATAATAGTGGTCCCAAGATAGAACCTTGTGGGACACCTATAGTTATGGGCAGCTGAGGAGAGAGAGAGAATTTTCCCATTTCACAGCTTGGTACCTGTCAGTTAAGTAGCTTTGGAACCAGGTAAGAGTTGAATTTGATGGTGATAGTGGTTTAGTTTGTTTAGCAGGATTTGGTGTGAGACTGTGTTAAATGCTTTGGACATATCCAAAAAAAGAGTTGACATCTGTAGGCCTTCATTTTTGAGACGGTTTACTGTGTCTGTGAAGAAGAGGAGGGCTGTAGTGGTACTGTGGGCAGGTCCTGAAACCATGCTGAGTAGGTGACAGGATGTTGCCGTCTAGGAGATAGTTTAGTGTCTGAGTATGGATGCATTTTTCTGGGATTTTGGCCAGGGGGGAGAGTAAAGCAATGGGTCTGTAGTTATTAAGTTCAGTGGAGGTCCCACCTTTATGTATGGGTGTAACATAGGATATTTTCCAGAGTTTGGGCACATAGGTTTCAACAATTAATCTGTTTATGAGAGTGAAGATTGGGATAGCAATAGCATCTGCTGTGAGTTTCAAGAAATAGCTGGGGAGTAGGTTGGCTGCTGTTGATGAGGTTTTTAGTTTGGAGAACATGCTTTTGATTGAAGTGGTGGAAACTGTTTTGAGGGTAAAGCTTGTATTAGTGTAATTTGTGTTGGGGGGATAGTGAGGAAGGAACTGTCCTGTGATACTAAGGATAGAATTGAGTTCACAAAGTGCGAGTTGAATTGTGTTTCGATGGGAACTTTAGTGTCAGGGGTGGTTGGTTTGGGGGTAGCCTTTTTGGTGGATTTTAGTAGCTGGTTTACATTTTTCCAAAATTTTTGGGGCTTGTGTTGGCATTTAGTTTATAATGTCGTGTAGTAGGATTGTTTGTCCAGCCTAATGCATTTTTTTGCACGGTTGCGCAGTTCTTGGTACTTAGGCTTTGTGTTTCTTTGTTTTTTTGATAGTAAAGCCAGGCAGTGTCTCTGGACTTGAGGATCTGTTTGGTTTCTTTACTGAGCCAGGGGTTTGTAGAGGTTCTCACCTTGATTTTGCACAATGGAGCGACAGTGTCTAGGTGTTGTAGAAACGTTTTGTTGAAATATGCTACAGCCTGGTAAAATGGGAGGGTTTTTAGGGGGTCCAGTCACAGTTACAGAGTAAAGTGTTGAGGACCTCAGGAGTGAATTTTTTTTGTGTTTCTAGTGGATATATAGTTAGTGGTTTTGCATATGTTTGTTCTACTACGTATAAAGTATATTATGTTGTGGTCACTTAAGGTGTCTGGGAGACTGCCTGTGTGAGGGTACAATTTGGGGTTGTTAGTTAGGACCCAGTCAAGGATGGATTCCCTTTTAGATTTTTTATCACATCTAGTTGGAATTTGGACTAGCTGCTGGTAGCCATGGAGATTTATTAGATTACATGGTAGTTCTGATATATATAGGTGAACCAATCTAGGTTGAAGTCCCCCAGAATAAGGGTTTGTTGTGAGTATGTGGAAGAACACCAGGATAAGAAGTCTTCAAGGCTAGCAGGTGTATTACCAGGTGGAATATAGATCACAATTGTGGTGATGACCTTTTTAGGGTGAAGTTGAAGTTGTGAGATAAGTATGTCCTTGTTATTGGGGGAGGGGTAGGAGTTTGGTAATTGATGGACAGTTAAGTTTGACTTATACAGTAAGGCAGTTCCACCCCTTTTATGAAGTGGTCTGTCTTGTCTAATGATATTGTAGCCGGTAGGGAGAACTTCTGAGTTAGCTATGTTTTTATTTAGCCAGGTTTCTGTTAAAGCAACTATTTCTGGGGAGTAGTGTGCTGTTGTGGCCTGGCGTTCAGGTATTTTAATTTTGATATCTCTAATATTAATATTTAGCATTAAAAGATGGTTGGTTTTGCTGCTGCTGTTGATTTGCCCAAGGATGAAGATAGTGGGGGTGTTATGTTATGACATTTGTGGTGGAGCAGTTTGTGTTGGACAGGATGGATTTGGGCCTGGGTTGGGGGTGGATATCCCCACTTATGGTGAGCCTGGTGTTAAAATGGTGATACAGATGTTGGAGTTTGGTGAGGAGTGTGAGAAAGTATTGTGTTTTTTGGGAGTAGGAATGAGAGCATATGTGTTTTGTTCTGAATTGGTCCGTTATGTAGTTCTTGAAGAACTGTGGGCAGATATTATTATAATGTGTGGTGTCTGTATATGAGAGTGCATAATGTAGTGTTGTGCTACTAAGTTTAGGGATATTGCTAGAGTGATAACTTGTGGTGTTGTAAAGAATTATGAGAAGACAGACTAGACTTAGTTTTGTGATAGTCATGGTTATAACGTTTAAGTTTGTTCTAGGTGGGGAGTCTGAATAGGAATTATAGGGTTGCACTATATGTGGATGTGTAAGTAGTGTGGGTGATGTAAACAATGCCTAATGGGAATGAGAGTGATTGGGAGTATTTTGTGTGTAGCAAGTTGGTGTGGTATAATGTGATATGATTTGAGGAGCTGTGATTGGTGGAGGTGATGTGAGGGTGAGCTGTGGGTGTGGCTGTGATTACTATAAATGTAGAGGTAGTGGGGGCAGGAGAGAATAGGTGGCAGGGCAGGGGAGCGGAGAGAGCCGAGCGTATGTGAGGGCAAACAGAGTGGGGCAGAGACCACCAAGACAAGAGAAAAAAGTAAGTATTACTTTACAAATCTGAACACTTTAAAGAAATTCCTGAGGTCTAATGGTTTACCAGCAAGCAGAATGTAATTGCTGAAGAGCACTTGTGTCCTGGTGGGAGACTAGAAATTTAAAGATGGCTCCATGCTCAGCAGGATTCTAATATAGACTTGGTATTGGGGAAGGGAGATAGCACAAGGGGTGTAAACCACGCGGAATGCCAAGCAACCAGAGAGGCAATCAGTGGAAATCAGTGAAGGCCTCAGAGGGCGTAAGTAATAATTCAAGCTACCTGTAAAGTGAAGGAGAGAAGGGACAGCAAAGTTTATTAAGGTTGGGAGTGTGTCTTCACATTGACTTGCTGATTAGTAGCCAGTTTGTGCACAGATTAGAGTAGGGAGATACATTAGCAATGAAGGGGAATGTATAGAGATGCAAATAAACAGGTGGGCCTCCAAGTGATACAGACTAAGGCAGAAAGCACTGAGAAGGCTGCTTGATGGTTAATTTAGTCACAGGGATCTGAATTAAATGTATACTGTCTACTGGACATTTAGGATTACTGCACTAGTTGGGGGGCGGACACAAGGCTACAGCAGTCAGTTTTATTAGCACGCTGAGAACTACTAAGAAATACTGCTAATGTAATAGCTTCACTCTCATAAAACATACAAGTAGAATGCCTGGGTGGACTGACCCTGCTCTTGAGGCTCAGAATGTATATCCTTGTTTAGTTTGCAGTACTGATTCCTTCTTATACTGAATGGGTCGAGTGGTAGCCACAGACTGCAGATTTGCTTGAGTGTGCTCAGCAAGCAGAATGTTATTGCTGAATAGCACTTGTGTCCTGGTGGGAGACTAGAAATGTAATGATGGAATGCAATCTGAGGGTCATGCTGCTCTACGCTAGAAGTCTAAATCTCAAAATGCACTTGCTCAAAGCACTTCTCAAAATGGAGAACATTGACACTTGTGCTGTAATGGAGACCTAGTTTAAGTCAGCAGAAAGCACCCCTGTGCTACCAGGCTCTAACTCATTCCACACCTTTCGGTCCCAGAACATGGACCGAAGCTTCAAAGGCAGTGGTGTCTCCATATTCTTAAAGGATATTCACACCTCCAGACTAGTAGCCCAGCATAACGCATTTGAGATACTTCAGGTACAATTAACATTGGATAAGACAGTGATTCAGGTCGTAGTCTGCTGTAGGTCCCCAACCATGTGCCAAGACTCACTTCACATTCCTAAGCACCCTGGAAACTATAAGGGTCCAACCCAACACTCATACTGGGTGACTTCAACTACTCATGCACCAATACACTGGCCCAAAACTTCCTGGAATTCATCGATTCCAATGCCATGGACCAGCTCATTCTTACCCTCACTAGAGAAAGCAACATCTTTGACCTGGTTATTACAAACATGGACACTTGGTAGAGAAAACCACTTTATAAAGCAAATCTTTCGGGCAGAACCCTTCTTCAATACTAAAACATAGCATCAAACATTTCACACTTTAAATACAGGTCATCAGTCACATGATCAGCAGCCAAAATAAATCATGTGACAGCACAAAAACAAAATAAAATACAGAATATAAAACATAAGGGGTGGTGACATCAATAACCAATTAGAGACTAAGGAATATGAATGGATATTGAAACTTGCTGCTGTTTCACCACCGGGTTTGAACAGTATGGTTAGCCTTAAACCGATACTAGTTAAATTACAAAATACAAAATTGTGATGTAATTGTTCATGAATTATGTATGTTATATAGAATAGACTCTTATGTTCTAAAGTTTTATAATATGTTTTATATTCTGTATTTTATTTTGTTTTTGTGTTGTCACATGATTTCTTTTGGCTGCTGATCATGTGACTGATGACCTGTATTTAAAGTGTGAAATGTTTGATGCTATGTTTTAGTATTGAAGAAGGGTTCTGCTCAACTGCTATAAAGTGGTTTTCTCTACCAAGTGTTTGTGTTATATCAGTTTTTGCAGCTTGTTTTTTCTTATTACAAACATGGGCAACCATTGCTCAACACCAATAGTTAATTCCTCCCCGGTAGATCTGACCACAAACTAATCACCATGGAAATCTACATCTCACCCACACACCCCTGCAAAGGTAACCACCATGAAAAACTTCTCCAAAGCTGACTTTGGGCTCTTAAAAACAGAGGTGGCTAACTTCATGGCACCCATGTCAATGAAAATAGATGCATGACTGCCAAATCATACACCAGTGCACTGTACGAACATGTACATAAATGCATGGAACTAGCCTTACCAAGCAGAACCAAGACACGGTCCTCCAAAAAAGGAAGCCAATCTGATGGTCCTCTGCCATTAATAAACTCTACAATAGAAGGAAGAAACTATTGCAGAAAAAGGTGAAGTCTCAAGATTGGAAAAATTCCTTTATTTGCCTCAACAAAAAGTTGAGATCCCTAATCAAAACCTCTAAAGCCAGCTGTGAAGGCAGAATTGCAGCAGACAATAAAAACAACCACAAAGCCTTCTATAGTTATATCAAGAATCTCCATGGCATTACCCACGTTTGCCTTGAGTTACTGCACAATGATACCTCCTATACTGAGCCAACAGATATTGCCAACATACAGGCCAACAGATTCATTGTCAATCCCCCCCCAAAGGACCAATCACAATACTGGTGGAATGCCAGCCACCCAGCATTACTGCAGCACAGGTTTAAGCTGCATTGTCCAAGGCCAAGAATACAGCTTCCATGGGACCCAGCAATATCCCTGGATGTATTCTACATGAACTACAAAGTGAAGTGGCACCACATCTTTGTGCCCTGTTTAGTCACAGCCTCACCTTAGGCTTTGTCCCTACTGAATGGCGCACTACTACAGTCATCCCCCCCCCAGAGAGGGGGAGCGACTACAGACCGTGGTAATTATTGCTCCATTAGCCTGACAAGTCTAATATATAAGGCTATGGAGTGCATCATCAGTGACCTAATTAACAAGGGTACAGGGAATCTCAGTAGGTTCATATGTAGGTACTAGGCTATCTGCCCGAGGGCATTTATAAGCCTAACCAGAATGTGTTGGCTTTCGCCGCCCCCTTAGGTTAGTTCCCTGTGCCTCTGTCCAGCAGAGCCACTGAAGTGATTCCCGGGGTAAACTTTGTTTCCCATCCACTCGTCAAGGTTTCTCTTGAAGAGTTTTAGAGAGGAACTCTGCCTAATGTAGACTGGAATCTTGTTCCAAAGCATGGAATGTCTCTGTTACAGGAATCTATCCCTCCAGCACGTCCTATTTATTGCTGTGGTGAGGTTTAGATCCCTAGAGCGTGTGGCTCGAGCGGATAAGCTTTTCTTTAGGTGGAGTATGTTGATCAGTTCTGGGTTGGACATGGCCTTGTATGTCAGGCAGAGACCACCTCTGAGTAGGCTGTATGCAATCGAGTACAGCTGGAGTTTCTTCAGTCGAGCTGCATAGGGCATCTGGTTGAGGCCAGTGATCCTCTTGGTGAAATACTTCTGTGGTCTTTCCAGCTTTTGCAGGTGTCTTGTAAGATACATCCCAAATGGGGTGTTGTACTCTATGATGGGTCTGATGAGCAATGAGTAGAGGGGCACAGTGACCTCTTTTGATCTGGATGCGAACTCTTTTGTGATAAGGTGTGCCACGTATAAGGATTTTCTAATCACTTTGGCAATGTGATTATCAAAGGAGAGTTTACTATCTACTTGGGTCCCCAGATCCCTTATTACGTCTTCCATATTTAGATGACTACCACCTATGTGGTAGTTTGTTGGTACTTTGTTTTTCCAAAGGGGATGACTATGCACTTTTTGGCATTTAGCTTGAGGCCATGATTTTGACACCAGGTGTCCGTCTCAGTGAGACCCTGTTGGAGGATGTCTGTGTCAGCCTAAATTGCAGTCATCTGCGAACTTGGTCAGCCACAATCTTTCTGTGCTTGCCTGTACCTCTGAGAAGTATATGCCGAACAGGAGAGGTCCTAGGACTGAGCCCTGGGGAACGCCACTTGTAACTGGTTTAGAGTCAGACCTAGCTTCTGCAACTCTTTACCATGTGGGTTCTGTCCGTGAGACAGTTAGCAACCCATCTTGTGACGTAGGGGTTTATGTTCAGGCTGATGAGCTTGTCTAAAATACCAGAATGGGGAATGGTGTCAAAGGCCTTTGCGAGGTCTAGGTAGGCTTTGAGTACCACCTTTCCCTTGCCTATAGCCTTGGTAACTGTCTCAAAGAAGTCCATCGGTTTAGGAGGCATGATCTGCCCTTAACAAACCAGAGCTGGGTGGGGTCTAGTGTTTGGAGGTTCCCAATGTCTCTGTTAATGAGTTCCATGATGATGCGCTCCATAGCCTTGCAGACCAAGCTAGTCAGGGTTATAGGGCGATAGTTCCCGGGGTCTGTTGTGGCTCCACCTTTGTGGAGTGAAATAACCGTTGCTGTGTGCCACTCTATGGGTACGTAACCTGTGGAGAGGCTGAGTTTGAGCAGTGTGTTTAGGTGAGGGGTTAGTTTGTATTTGAGTTCGTGTAGGATGCAGCCTGGGACTCCATCCAGTGCCATTGATGCTGTGTTTTCGGCTTTGGAGAAGGCTGTTTTAACCTGAGTGTCTGTGATTTCAGGAGCTCTACATTCTTCTATTATGGTTATGGGCCCTTTTGGTGGTGAGAGGGGGATGAAGTTTGCGCTGAACCTGTCTGCCAGAATGTTGGCAATATCGGTCGGTTCAGTGTATCTATTCTGCACTATCTCCGAATAGATCTGAGCATTGCCACTTAGATTGTTGACGTAGCTAAAGAATGCCTTGCGGTTATCTTTGGAGTCCTTGGCAATTTTTCTTTGAAACTCTCCTTGGATGATTTTATGAGTGATCGTAGTTTCTTGTCGATACTGATCAGAAATGTCTTCCCTTCTTGGGATTTTACCCTCTTCTGTACTAGTTTCCTCCTTCCATTGTATAGCTTGTGGCAGGATTCCACCAGACTAGTTTCCTTTTCTTGGAGGAGTGAGTCTTGGTTTTGCTTGGGATAGCACGATCCATGCATTTTTGTAGGTGCCCGTAGAATGCATTAGTAAAGGATTTTGCAGCTTGTACAATGTTATCCTTTAGCATGGGGGTGTTGAAACTTTCCACCTTGGTCTTAAGTAATATGAAGTTTGCTTTTGAAAAGTTTTTCATGGTAGTTTCCTTGTCCGGGAGTGGGGGTGGAATGTGGATATCCAAAGTGATTGGTTTATGGTCAGATCTAACCAGTGAGGGGTTGACCTCCGGTGTGGAGCACCGGTCACCCATGTTGGTGATGACCAGGTCCAATATGTTGTCACCTCTGGTGGGAGTGTTGACCAGTTGATCCCAGGGCGTTTGAGTTTATAAATTCTAGGAAATGTTGGGGAATGGAGTTGGTACTTGAGTAGTTCTCCCAATTAATGTTTGGGTAATTGAAATCACCCAATATTAGGGTGTTTGGTAGGACCTTTATGTTTCCCAGTGTTTCCAGAAATACGGAATGGGGGTCCTGGGACATGGTGGGTGATCTGTAGCAAGCTACAATTTGAATTGCAGTTTTGCCTGTTGTTAGTTAGTGGATGATCTCTGAAGCATTGTGCTGTGCCACTAACCTTGAAGTGTGGGTATCCTTGATGAATATCAATACGCCCCCGCCTTTTGTATTTTGGTCCAGGTACTGTGGCCAAAATGTATGGTATAAGTTGTAGCCTGGTAGTGCTGGGGTGCTCTCTGGTACCTTTAACCATGTTTCTGTTACTGCACATATATCGATTTTCTCCATACTGAGGAGTGCCTTGAGTGTGTGCATTTTGAGGTTTAGTCTACTGGCATTGAGTAGCATCACCCTCAGTTTTTTGTTACTTGTGCTATTTATGGCGGTGGGTTTGTCTTTTGAGCCTTGCCTAAAAAAGGCACTTTGGGGGTGGCAAGAGCCTTGGCCAGTATTCAAAAGCCTAAGGGTGAACGGTGCAAGCCGTCTCTAGTGAAGCAGCGTGGCTTGTCGAGCATGTCATCCCAGGCAGACAGACACTGAATCCCCTTTGTATGACACCAGAAACTTAGTCAATTGTTGAAGTTGATAATTTTTTCTTTGCACTGTGGTATTTTTCTTGGTGAGGGCAGGATGCTGCTCATGGTCAGGGTCATACCAGCCTGGGCTTACAAGATCAGAGTGCTCTTCCATGTTTCTTTTCATGTAGTCCAGGGAGGTATGTCTCAGGTCATTTACACCAACATGGACAATGACAGAGTTGTATTTGTACTTGTTCTGGAGTGACCTGAGTGCTTGTGTTATGTGGCGGATCCTGGCACCCAACAGGCAGCTAAGAGTAACCTTCTTATTCAGCTTAGTGAGTGGGACGTCGGTGTGCCTGACTAGAGTCACCTATTACTAGTATGTTGGGTATGTTATTTTGCCTTAAGGGCTGTGATTGCATGGCACACTGGTTTTGTGAAGTGTGTGCTTCATGATTTGTGTTGGGGGGTGGAGGTTGCTTGGATGTCTGTTATGGAGGTTTCTGTTGCTTTTGCAGATTTTTATTTAGAGCCTCTGAATATGTTTTTGTGTATTTATGTGTGTTTTTTGCCGGTGCTGGTTTAATGGGTCTATGTAAGACTGGTGGTGTGATGCAAGTATTTCTCTTCTCCTCTTGACTGTCTGATCCAGCCTTGGGTTGAGAGAGCTTAGCCTCCAGTTTGGCTGTATAATTGCACCTCTCACATGTATTAGTGTTTGGTGGTAGGAGTAGAGGGTTGTCTGTGTACAGGAGGGAGTTGTAACATTGCCTCAAAATGCCCAGATTCACCAGTTGGACTGGCGAGTATGCCTGAAACTGCCCTTTGGACAGTATTTATAGCAGGGAAATGAAAGAGATAGAAATTAGCCCAAAATGGCCAGTAAACTACTACTTTCTGGGCTGAAACCACTCCTCCAGGGACAGATAGGCTGTTCAAAGCTTCCCTCTCTCACAGGTGAACAGACAAACTTCCTTCTATCCAGGTAAGGTATGGGGAAACACAGAAATTTGTAACACAGCCCTGAATTTAGCACTTAACCTGAAAACTGGACTATACTAGCTTAGATGGCGGGAAACAAGTATATTTTTTGGGGTTTTATTTCAGAAAATAAAGCAGATACAATCAAAAACACTCTTTAAATGCACAGAAAATGATACTTATTGTTATATATCTCAGATCAGAGTTATAGTCAATGCCACTAGTAATAAAGTAGGAAGAAACACAAATACAGTAAAAGCAGATGAATAGAATGCAATTTTATATATATATATAAATATATATATATATATATATATATACACATATATATATATGACAATAGAAAATGAACAACTGATTTAAACAAGTTACGCAATTAACCAGAAAAAAAGCTCAGAACTGAGCCCTGCTCCAGCAGTCTTCAAACAGACAAGTTCTAACTGCACATTCCTGCTGCTAGGGTGCAGGGGAACCTTCTCCAAAAAAAGATGGCCTGGGTCAGTGCTCAAGTTATACAAACAAAGCTAGATTCAGCATGCCTGAATCTGGTCTATGCTGCTGCAAGAAGGCACACCATTTTCAGAAAGAAACAGTTCAAATAAGCAGGCACAATAAGCCTGTGACCAGAAATTTCCATCTCGGAAGGGCAGAATCCAGCCTCCCACAAGAGTGCAGACCACATCTTCTTAATGTAAAATCTAGATCCCATGCAGTTTGGTTTTGTGAAAGGTAGATCATGCCTGCTCAACCTTGTTGACTTCTTTGAGTGAGTCACCAGAGCTGTGGATGAGGGCAAGGCATTTCATACAGCCTACCTCGATCTGACTAAGGACTTTGATATCATTGTCCACTTAGGAATTATTGATAAACTCCCCAAACTGGGCATCAACCTTTATATCACTATGTGGGTTGAAAATTGGCTCACAGATAGAACCCACATTGTGAAAGTAGCAGACTGCAAGTCATACTGCTGACCAGTCACAAGTGGAAACCACACGGATCGGTCGTGGGTCTTCTCCTGTTTGGCTGCTACTTCTCAGAAGTCCAGGCCAACACAGAGGGACTCTGCCTGACTAAGTTCACTAACGACTGCAAGCTGGCAGCCATTATTAACTCCACAAGTGATGTAGTCATCCTACAGAAAGGCCTCACTCAGACCAATAACTGGTGTTGAAACTATGGCCTTAAGCTTAATGCCAAAAAAAATGCATCGTTATCCCCTTTGGGAAAAACTCAATTCCCACTAATTACCACATCGATGGGAGCCCACTGAACACTGAAAGCAGTATAAAAGATCTGGGGACGCAGGTTGACAGCAGCGTCTCCTTCGACCACCACATTGCCACTGTGGTCAGAAAGTCCTATGTGGCACATCTCATTACAAAGGGTTTTGGATCCAGGAAGAAAGAGGTCATCATCTCTAGATACTCTTCCCTCATTAGGCCAGTCATCAAGTATAATGCCTTATTTGGCCAGTACCTCACTAGACACATGCAGCAGCTGGAAACGCCACAAAAGTGCCTCGCAAAGAGGATCCTAGGCCTTAAACACATGTCCTGCATGGACAGACTCAAAAAATTCCATCTGTTCTCTCTCTCATATCATCTGCTAAGAGGCGGTCTCTGCTCGACTTATGAAGCCACGTGTGACCCAGCTCTGTTCGAAATGCTACGTCTAAAGAAATCCCAATCCCAATCCCTCCCCACCACATGCTCCAGAGACCTCAACCTCATTACCACAATCAACAGAACATGCTGAAGGGACAGGTTCATTACCTAGAGACTGCCCATGCTCTGGAATAGACTTCCCATACATGTAAAGCAGAGCACCTCACTGGCCCACTTCAAGAGAAATCTTGATGAGTGGATGGGAAATAGAAAGCTCACCCCAGGTATCACTCCAGTCAATCTACTTGATAGAAGCACTGCCGGGCGGTGCAATACCAGGGCACTTGTACGGGCTAGGCTTGTAAAGGCTCCAGGGCCATTAGCCTAGTACACCCTTATGAGCATAAATTCTGTTTTTCTAGCAACTTTCTAAGTTTATAAGAACAGTATTTAAAATGTGTCCCTATTTGTAGGTCCTTGTCACTCCAATATTTTAGGCTTTGTCCAGATTTCTTTTGTTTAGAGTTCGAGAGGTATAATAAGCATAATTTATTTACTGGCACTGATAAATATCTGTTCTCATTGATCTGTGCTTCCGTTGTTATATATGAAATGTCATAAATGTGACTGTGTGTATTTATAACATGGACTATTGTGAAAGTGGTCCTGAAATATGAAGGTCTCTCCAAACACCATTATATTGGGCGACTTCAACTACCCAGACATAGACTGGGAGCATTACTCTAACTCCAACACCCCAACACCCTAGCCTCCCTTGAATTTATAAACTCATAAACTCAAACCTATGGAACAACTTGTTACACAAGAGGGAAAACATACTGATACTTCACCCTGATGGTCACTGGATGCTCTGTTCCAGAGACCCAGAAGTGTATCCCCTCACTGGTAAGATCAGACGACTAATCTCACTGACACTTGATATCCCCGACCCCACCCCCCCCCTTCCCAAACAAACCCAAGAAAACTTCTAAATTAGCAAATTTCACACTCCTCAAACTGAGGTGTGCCCCTGGCCAGTGCCCAGGTGTGCCCATCTGGCAATACGGCTTTATAAAACGCAGAATCCTTTTATAAAACGTATCATATGAAAATGTTCAGACGTGATCCCACCAATGTGATCCCAAAATAAAACCAAGACTCTGTCCCCTCCAAAGGACCTCAAACAAAAACAGACTCCCAGCCATAAACAAACTATACAATAGAAGGAGGAGCAAAAAAAAATGATAGGAGCAAAATCCCAAAAAAGGGAAAAAACGGCACTCATACTCATAAAAAAAACTACGGGCAGCACTCAAAAAATTGTCAAAGGCACTAATTCGAGGCACCTTTCTTTTAGTTATGTTAGGAACCTGGGCTTCCAGAAGATATCAAGGAATCAAAAAAAAATGACAAAAATACACTGAAACATACTCCAAATGACAAATCCATACACTGGAACTCCATGACGCTTTCTCCACCCCCCACCAAACATCCTAGCTGACAGGTTCAGCGAAGTGCTCCCACCATGCCCTCAATGTTCATCCCAGCAGAGGCAAAAACACAGCATCAATGGGACCAGATAAGAGCCTCTCCTGCTGCCCAAAGAAACTCTAAGATGTACTAAACCTGTCCCGGCTAAGGCCCCCATATGCTATGCCTTACTAAGAGCTAAACCCAACAGTGGTGTACTCGTTCAATCTTCAGCCTTAGCTACAGGATCTGTGCCCAAAGAGTGGCGACAGCAACAGTGGTCCCTTCATAAAGGTGGGTCCTCAAGACTATGGAAATTCATAACAAATAAGTCTTGGGACCTGATCTCGCAGTTCTCATGGAAAGGATCATGATGGACAGATCCTGCCAAAGCCTTTGGGACTCATTTGGCTGATCCTACCCAGTCCACAGTTGTTAAGGAAGGTGGTCAGCCTCTTAAACCTGGTTGAGCCTTTTGAAACATACACCCCCAGCATTTGATGAGGGAAGTGCACCGCTTAAAACCTAAAGTGACCTCGCAAAAGCCTTTGATACAATACAAGGACCTGGGCATTATAGATAAGCCTACCCGAGGTCATATAAACCCCTATGTGTCACTAGTCAGATTGCAAACTGAGTACAAGACACCTCTCCCCACATGGTCTCCTCGGACTAGAGGGCCAGCAGACTCCAAACCAGTTTTTCATAAGTGGTGTCCCACAAGGCTCAGTC
Source organism: Protopterus annectens (assembly GCF_019279795.1). Taxonomy (NCBI): domain Eukaryota; kingdom Metazoa; phylum Chordata; order Ceratodontiformes; family Protopteridae; genus Protopterus; species Protopterus annectens. The sequence continues at coordinate 1,798,784,017 of NC_056739.1, forward strand.
CTGGGACTCCCCTTGTTCGGCGTGTGAGTTACTGCTGAGGTATAAAAAGCACACGGAACAACAGAGGCTGACCAAGGCCGCAGATGATAAAGCCATGGGCTTAATCACTCTCCAGCTTTGGCTAAACAAACTCCAATCACAAATCCATGAAACAGACAACTGGGTGCTGAAAAGTACAGAAGAAATAAATGCCAAAAGTAGCCATTGATAGCAATCTCCAGTGCCTACAAATTACCACATAGGTGGTGTAATCCATTGGGGCCATAGCCCACTCTGAGTGAATCTGGGACCCACTAGATCAGCAGGTGCTCATTTACTCGTCCCACGCCTCAAAGTGGTTAGAAAACATTTTATATAGCCCACCTAATCATGGAATGGACCTTGATATCTGTGCATACATCAAAAACCGCTTGTGCCTGGCGAAAGCCCCCCTCATCAGGCCCCATAATTACACAATTAAAGAAGATGCCAGCTCAGACACCCTATGAATAAATCAGTTGTAGACGTGGTGTATAAGGAAAGAGTTTTCAGTTTAATTTTTCACATGGATTGCTGAACATTTAAGTTGGAGTTATGTGTCGTTCTGTATATTATTTTGGGATAATGGGGAGAGAAGGCAGGAAGGAACAGAGCAGGTTATATAAATATGAGACAAGAATGATTAGAAAGGTTAAACAGAACTAAAGTAAAGTAACAGAAGAATGTTTACATATACAAAAAAGGTAACTTCCCAAGGTCTGACTGCTCTGTTAGAAAAAAAAAAACTTTACTAAGGATTTTAAACATTTAGTTTATTTCATCCTTGTATTGCTAAGACCAGTCATTTTGAAAAGGGTTTTTATTCTTTAAAACTTTATTTGAGTTACACATCTCATGTTGTAAGGTAGTGTTTCCAGACTTTGGCTGTGGAAATTATCAGGATAGTAAAGCTAACATTAACATATTTCATCATCGAATTACTTTACATTCTTGCATGTGACTGTGAGCTTTACAGCTGGGCCTTTACATAATTTAAATGGAACTGCTCTATCTCACGTATATATTACAGTGAATTTTATGGAGAAAGTTTAAAAGGGTAGGGTTTTAATTCACCAGCATGCTGAATTGTTTTTCAAAAGCCGGACGTGGGGATATACGTTTCCTGACTGCCGTTCCCCAAATATAGCTTTGAAATGATGAGAAACATTTTTATGTAACCTGAACATTAAAGCTAAAGTGCATTCACTGGAACGTCAGTTTTAGGGAGATGTTTTCTTAAAAAAACTACCTACACTGGCTCATACCATGTTCACAGCTTTCTTAGCGTCACGAGAAATAAAAGGCAAGTGAATTAGAAGACCCTTTAACTCTTGCCAATTCGTAGGACCATGCTGTATCCTCTTTCTCAAGAAAGGTGTATTAGATCAGTCCAAGTGCAAATTTGAGTACTTAGCCAATAATCCAGGTTTAATTTGAAAAAGTCAAAGGTGTCATTTTGTTTAACTTCCAAAGAGAGTCTCTTGCAGAGGTGACATAGCTGTTGGGTGGTAAACTTGACTTTCTATTACATTTAATTTACGTACTAGTGGAGGTGCAAGTCCCTAGCGTTAGCATTAGTGTAATCATTTGACTTGCAAAGATACAAGAGATCAAGGAGGATGGGGCCCCTAATGATGTAGTGCAGAAGGCATGAAGCACCCCACAACAGGAAACCATGTTAAGGGATAACAATTCAAGCTTTTCCTGGTAGCACAGGGACTTCAGGCCAACAGTCCTCTCTTGTTTGGGTAGTTCTGGGGCCTTTCCAGATGCTTAATGTGTGTAGAAAGATACATTCCAAAATGCACATTGTTCTCAATCCCTGGGATTCAATAACACCTACACTTAAGTGTACACTGTTCTGAATGAACAGACAACACAGACATACCTCATAACCACCTCCTTCCTTCTAATTTTAGTTTTCCTATTGATATTCCTTCAACTATAAATATTGACAGGGATTCATAAAGGTTACCACAAAGTGTAGAGTACATGTACACTTAGTGTAATTTTTCTGAGTGACTAGAAAGAAAAAAATGACAAGAATATTCTTGAATACATATCTTGTACACTTAGTGTAGGCTTTATTGAATCTGGCCCAATAATTGGTATAACTGGGACTGGATATAGAGCGAGAATGATTTTTGACCAGGATATTCTGTTGTAAGATATTAGTTGAGCTAAATACAATGATTTTTTGCCTACTGTTGCTATGTGGTGGGCAAAAATTATCAATCTAGATTCCAAGCTTCCTGACTGAGTTGTGATATTGAAGTTAAGTATTAGCTATAGTGCGCATTAAAAGTGAGGATTACCAGATGTGACAGTGCTACATTTTTTTTGTATTTAGTTTTAATCCTTATACTGTGCACCGCTTTGTTTCATAGGGTTAGTTCCTGCTGTAATGAAATGGTATCAGAGGGAGATTTGAAAATAAGAACCATTTTGCAAACATATGGAAACTTCCTTAACCAATGGTGCCAGTTACCAATCTGGAGAACAGATACGTAGATGCTGAAAAAGAGGTGTCAAAGCTACATACTTTGTGAAAAGGCACCCACTGTCTTAACTATAGGTTCATAAGTTGATACGTAAGTAACAGGCAATAGGTCTGCAGATAATTTCAAGCCTAGCCAAAAAAATAAAGTATTCAAAATTTCCCTCAAGTCCAAAGGAGAGCAAGACAAGACAGATGGAGAGACTTTCAGGCTGTCCATCCAGTTATCTAGATTTACCTTGAAGGTAGCAGTGGTGCTACTCTAACATGTAGTGGAATCTTACTCCAGTGGTAAGGGATACGTTGTGATATGAATCTATCATGCCAGCATGTTGTTTTTATCTGCGGAGGAAGGCTTATTTATTTTATTTATTTATTGCATTTGTTAACCAGGAAAGTCCACTGGGCTTAGAATGAATCCATTTTCAGTGGAGACCCAGGGAGAAAGCTCCACAATAATTATATACAATTAATGCACGTTTATTTATTTTATTTTGCATTTGTTTACCGGATTAGTCTGACTGGACACAAGGTGACTGTTTTCAGCGGATGCCCGGGGAGAAAAGCTCCAAATACATAGTAAAAAATTATAAAAAAAATAATAATAAAAAAAAAATGTAAACATACCTATTTTGTACAAACAGCATAGAACATATAAAAGGAGTAAAATATTAATACACATAAGAATATCAAGCAGTAGTATTACAATCGTGGTAAAGTAGACTTAATGACTGGCATATATTCAAACACACAGTGTAAAATACATCTGCAATGATCATGGCAGAGGGGAGTTAAATTCAGTGTAAGAATAGAGGGCTAAGGAGGGAAAGAAGTAAAGTTAATATGTCAGAAAGTAATAGGTAGGTGACAGAAGGGAAAGGACATGATAGTAATAGAATAGTTAAAGGTGAAGCACAGGGAAGATAAGTCAGGTGTTGGGGTTGTTTTTTTTGGGTGCAGGAGCATAACCAATGAGAGGATAGATGTAGTTTGAGAGATTTTTTAAAAGGAGGCAGTATTATAGATAGTCCTGAGTGAAGGGGGGGTAGATTGTTCCATGACCGGGAGACAGAATAGGAATACAACATTTGGCCGGCTGAGAACCTGGGTTTCTCGATAGATGGTAACATTTTGTTTTCTGACCTGAGGTGTCTGGTAGGATGGTACAAGGTCAGTATGGAGGAGAGGAAGGGCAGGAGGATCGTAGATTGGCCAGGATGGCAGTGCCATATAGCAGAGTAGGAAGCAGGATGGATGAGGCCAGAGCTTTTTTTGCAGAGGGAGTAAGAAAATAGTTGTGTCTGTACAGAGCACCTAGTTTTTGAATTTTTTTTTATGTTGCTGTAGATGTGAAGGTCGAAAGTTAATTTGTCATCTGATGACGCCTAGTAAGTTGGTACTAGGGATAACTTCAATGACAGTGTTGGTTTGGGAGCGAATGGAGAATAGTGACTTGTCGACAGGGTTGGATTTTGTGGCAGTAAATATTAAAAGTTTTGTTTTATTGGGGTTGAGGGCGAGATGGTTCTGGGACATCCAGGTTAGTTCCTTTAACTGAGTATTTAATGTAGCATTAGTTTTGTGAAGGCATAGGAGATCTAATAAGGTTGGGTCTTTCATGACATGAAAGGCTAGACATAGATCTCCACGGAGGAGTCTGTAAGAGACTGTGTGCAGATATTAGGCTACCAGTCTGCCCTGATAACTAAGATTTTTGAGGCACTGATATTTTTAGCTATAAAATTCTGAGGTCTCTCAAGTTGTGTGATGGCAAAAGTTGCATTATATTCGGTAATGGGTCTAATAAGATGTGACTAAAGGAAAAGTATGACTTCTTTGGATCTAGTGGAGATGCTTTTTGAAATTAGATGGGCTAGATGTAAGGCTTGCCAAACTACTGTAGAAACATGATGGTGGAATGATAAGGAATTATCAAGAGTACCCAGATCTCTTACAGCAGTTTCTGATTGGAGGGGTGCATCTTATATGGTAAGTGAAGCTCTTATTTACCTAAATGAACTCTAGTACATTTTTTCACATTTCACTTGAGACTATTGTCCTTGCACCAATTGTTAACATGTGAGTTCTACTTTTCAGCCGCTTAGATACTCACAATGTATAGATCTACTTTTAATGCACTTAGTTTGTTAAAAATGCCATCATGGAGTTTAGCAGTAAATGCAGCACCTGGGACCAGTTGGAAATGCGTTTAGCTCATTTTAGAAGTATTGTGTAGTTATTTTTTTCCTAACTACATAAAGGCTTGTGAATTACATGCTAATGTAATACCGTATTTATGGTCTCCAGCAAGTTATATTTATGATTTGCATTATAAGCTGTACAGGATGTGAACTACTTGCAACTGATTTAGATCATGAAATTTTACATGTGACAGTTTTAACTGATATACAGTACATAGATGTAGGAAGGTGAAGGTTGGTATATTGTGTGTGCAAGAGACCAGATGGAAGGGGAGCAAGGCTACGTGCATTGGAGGCGGTTTTAAATTGTTTTATCATGGTGTGGATGGCATGAGAATGGTGTAGGCATTATCCTGAAGGAACAGTGTGCTAAGAGTGTTTTGGAGGTCAAAAGAGTGTCGGATAGAATGATGTTTATGAAGCTGGAAATTGATGGTGTAATGATGAATGTTGTTAGTGCATATGCTCCACAAGTTGGGTGTGTGATGGATGAGAGAGAAAAATTTTTGAGTGAGTTGGATTAAGTGGTGATGACTGTACCCAAGGGTGAGAGTGGTGATTGGAGCAGATTTCAGTGGGCATGTTGGTGAAGGGAACAGAGGGGATGAGGAAGTGATAGGTAGGTATGGTGTTAAGCAAAGGAATGCAGAAGGTCAGATGGTAGTGGATTTTGCATAAAGGATGGACATGGCTGTGATGAATACGTATTTTAACAAGAGGGAGGAGCATAGGGTGACATACAAGAGTGGGGGAAGATGCACACAGGTGGATTATATCTTATGTAGAAGGGCCAGTGTGAAGGAGATTGGAGACTGTAAAGTGGTGGCAGTGGAAAGTGTAGTTAGGCAGCATAGGATGGTGGTTTGTAGGATGACACTGGTAATCGAGAAGAGGAGGATGAGTGTGAGAGCAGCACCAAGGATCAAATGGTGGAAATTAAAAAAGGGTAATTGTGAGGTGATTTTCGGGCAAGAGTTAAGACAGGCACTGGGTGGCAATGAAGAGTTACCGAATAGCTGGGTAACTATAGCAGAGCTAGTAAGAGAGATGGCTAGAAAGGTGCTTGGTGTGACATCTGGAAAGAGGAAGGAGGACAAGGAGACCTGGTGGTGGAACGAAGAAGTACAGGGGAGTATACAGAGAAAGAGGTTGGCGAAGAAGTGGGATTGTCAGAGATGAAGAAAGTAGACAGGAGTATAAGGAGATGAGGTGCATGGCAAAGAGAGAGGTGGCGAAGGCTAAGGATAAGGCGTATGAAGAGTTAAATAAAAGGTTGGACACTGAGGGAGAAAAGGACCTGTACCGATTGGCTAGACAGGGACCGAGCTAGTAAAAATGTGCCGCAGGTAAGGGTGATAAAGGATAATGAGGGAAACGTACTCACAAGCGAGGAGAGTTGTGTGATATGTTTATGTTGAGCAGATGGAAAGAGTACTTTGAGGGGTTGATGAATAAAGAGAATGAGAGGGAGAGAAGGTTGGATGATGTGCGGATAGTGACTCATGAAGTGCAGTGGATTAGCAAGGAAGAAGTAAGGATAGCTATGAAGAGGATGAAGAACGGAAAGGCTGTTGGTCCAGATGACATACCTGTGGAAGCATGGAGGTGTTTAGATAAAATGGCAGTGGAGTTTTTAACTAGATCGTTTAATGAAATCTTGGAACGTGAGAGGATGCCTGAGGAATGGAGAAAGTGTTTTGGTACCGATTTTTAAGAATAAGGGTAATGTGCAGAGCTGTAGTAATTACAGAGGGATAAAACTGATCAGTCACAGCTTGACGTTATGGGAAAGAGTAGTGGAAGCTAGGTTAAGAAGGGAGGTGATGATTAGTGATTAGCAGTATGGTTTCATGCCAGGAAAGAGCACTACAGATGCGATGTTTGCTCTTGAGAGTGTTGATGGAGAAGTACAGAGAAGGTCAGAAGAAGTTGCATTGTCTCTTCGTGGATTTAGAGAAAGCATATGACATGGTTCCTAGAGAGGAGTTGTGGTATTGTATGAGGAAGTCAGGAGTGTCAGAGACGTATGTAAGAGTGGTACAGGATATGTACGAGGGTAGTGTGACAGCGGTGAGGTCTGCAGTGGGAGTGACAGATGCGTTTAAGGTGGAGGTGGGATTACATCAAGGATCAGCTCTGAGCCCTTTCTTATTTGCAATGGTGCTGGACAGGTTGACAGACAAGATCAGACAGGAGTCCCCGTGGACTATGATGTTTGCAGATGACATTGTGATCTATAGTGAGAGTAGGGAACAGGTTGAGGAGACCCTGGAGAGGTGGAGATATGCTCTAGAGAGGAGAGGAATGAAGGTCAGCAGGACTAAGAACATATGTGTGTGAATGAGAGGGAGGATAGATGAATGGTGAGGATGCAGGGAATTGAGGTGGCAAAGATGGATGAGTTTAAGTACTTGTGATCAACAGTTCAGAGTAATGGTGAGTGTGGAAGAGAGGTGAGGAAGAGAGTACAGGCAGGATGGAGTGGGTGGAGAAGAGTGTCAGGAGTGATTTGTGACCGACAAGTACCAGTAAGAGTGAAAGGGAAGGTCTACAAGAGGGTAGTGAGACCAGCTGTGTTATATGGGCTGGAGACAGTAGCATTGACAAAAAGGCAGGCGTCCGAGCTTGACGTGGCAAAGTTGAAGATGTTAAGATTTGCAGTGGGTGTGATGAGGATGGACAGGATTAGGAATAAGTATATTAGAGGGTCAGCCCAGGTTGGAAGGTTTGGAGACAAAGCCAGAGAGGCAAGATTACGTTGGTTTGGACATGTGCTGAGGAGGGATGCAGAGTATATTGGGAAAAAGATGCTAAGGATGAAGCTGTCAGGTAACAGGGAAAGAGGGAGGCCTAAGATAAGGTTTATGGATGTGGTAAGAGAGGACATGCAGGTGGTTGGTGACACAGAGCAAGATGCAGAGGACAGGAAGAAATGGAAACAGTTGATCTGCTGTGGCGACCCCTAACGGGAGCAGCCGAAAGAAGAAGATGATGTAGGAAGCTGATTGTCTGCATATTAAAATGCTATTGAAAGTAAAGTCATGATTTTGTAGTGTTAAACTGTTAAGCAGATGGAAAGTAAAATCCGTGGATCAGTGTTTAGTCCCAGGTTATCTGTGTTTCACCCTTTGCCCCATGGAACCAAAATGGTATAGCATATTCTACTGCCCTAAAAATTTGCTAAGTCCATGTGTTCATTGAAATCCTTTTCAATGTGTAGCTGTGGAGGGCAAATATCCTCTTCCCTGAGATCCTCTTCTGAAGATGGACCTTTTTCATATGGGGTCTCACAGACCGGAGCTTATTGTATGCCTTGAATCTCTCATTTATTTGAATGTGTGTAAATATGTGTGTCTGTATGTTTATATTCACATGTATGTGTTTGTCTCTATACATGTGAGTACATTATATTTGCTTCTAACTGCCGGCTTTTCTGTATGTGTTTAATGTGTAGTTAATTAGCCATTATTCTCATGAGCCCACGTCCCTGATCGGATCTACTTCATTTGCCCTAACTTCCGATAGCCTGACACCCATTTGCCTGACCCCATTTGACCAAAATTTAATTTGACCGATACCTCATTTGATCGAGACATTGGCAAGTAATGATATGCCCCTTCCCCACTGTAGTGCGACCATGTAGTTAGTATATATAGTTAGGGGGGGGTGTGGGGGGCAAAACCCCCCCACTTACTTTTGTTTTACTAAGCAATATTAAAGCAAAGCTAAACATTATAATATGAAATTAAATGGTGGGCTTCACCCCACCCCCATTGTGGGGGGCTGTGCCCCCCACACCCCCCTAACTATATATTCTAACTCCAGGGTCACACTACAGTGGGGAAGGGGGCATATCCCATTTACTTGCCAATAATACCTTTCGATCAAATGAGGTGTTGGTCAAATGAATTTTCGGTCAAATGAAGTTTCGGTCATTTGGTGTCGGGCAAATGGGTGTCGGTCAATTGGAAGTTAGGGCAAATTAAGTAGACCCCCCTGATCTTATCTTTCCCAGTGTATAGATCCCTGTAATTAGTGTTCGTAGTGCTTTATCTACACGTTAACTACCCAGCCCTTAACAACTTAATACTACACTTACTCCCCCAATAGAATGTTACTCTCTGGAGTAAAATCACTATAATCAAAACATGTAATACTGCAGGTGACTCTCTATATTCAGATGGTGTAGCTAAACTATGAAACCACATCCCACTAATACTAAAATCCGTTCAGAATGCAAACGCATTTAAAACCAATCTAAAACTTTGCCTGTCAAATCAATGGATTTGCTGCTGCACATCTTCAGAATAAATACCACTGTTACATTCAGCTTGCCACATCATCAAACCGTTTCTCTACATTCAGAATCCTTTGCCCCAGAAACAGTCTTCACTAGTACCTGAATAGCTTTACTAGCATCTCACAGCCATATGCATGTTTTTCTGATTCTACTCACCCCACCTTTATACTTCTAATACAAACCTTGTGATAGCCATATATACTTGTCTCTGATTCTGCTTTATACACCATGTTTTAACTACAAAACTGACATTTTTTGCCCCACCTAGTTTCTTCCCTCACCTCCATTTCTTTGAATTACCAAGCACTAATCACATGATCTATTATTTGTTTGACAAACCCACTAATACACCTCTTCAAATGCTGAATGTTCAGCATTTACTAATGCAAAAATGATCTTTTATACTGAAATGGTTTCCTTTATTTCATACAAGTGTAATCTCAGTAGCAAATAAATATGTAATTATTAATGTGTATTACTTAATTTCTGTTTGTGTACATTATTGATTTTTTTTTTAAATGTGTATAAAGCGTTGCAGCTTTTCTCACCAGGCCTCTAGTGAATTTTTTTTTTTTTTTTCTAAACCCAGTAAACAAAAGGGATAACAACTATCTTAAGGTATTTAACAAGCTAAAACAACTGGAACTGGGATCTTTAGAAAAGGGTAGGAGCAAATTACATAGGAAAAAAATGGGAACTGTGGGATCAGTACATGCAGAGGAGGAACAATGTTTAAAAGAAGGCAGGATTTGAATTAATTGTGAAATGGCTGATTAACAGTGACTGGATATGTTAAAAGTGATGTATAATGTTTGCGGCTACAGTTGTGTCAGCACGGTTTGGAATGTATGATGATTGCAACTGCGATTGTGTTGCTATGATTTATTGTCATTTATATAAATGTAACATGGCTTGTGTCGTACATGATCATTTAATAAAGGTGTTTCTTGTTTTGCAAAAAAAAGTGGCAATGTTACGGAAAGGTTTTATTGATTTTGAGGGTTAGGGCCCCTTCCCCTAATTCTGACTGTACACCTTAACATTACAACCTTTCCGTAACACTGCCACTACACAAAACAGACTCGGACACACAAACATTCACAAACAACACTACATCTTTCCCTTAACCTAACCCTTACACTAAAATACACAAATTTGCACTCAAACATACAACACCCATCCTTTGCTCATTCCCAACCCTAATTCTACCTCGACACACACACAGACCCACTCTCTCTCTCACCTCCCAATCCCCACTTGCCTGCATCGGCATTCCATACCATCAACATATCCAGCGTTTGGCTATCCGTATTGTCGACATTAAGTCACTCCCCTGCATTTGTCGAACAAACGTATATTCATTAAACGCAGGAGACCTGTACGTATCTATACAAAAGCACACATATATAAACAGATATAGATAGATATAGGTGTAGATGTAATTCACACACACACACACACACACACACACACACACACACACACACACACACACACACACACACACACACACACACACACACACAAATTTCTGGAACAAACATGCTGTCCAGATCAAGCAATGTGATACACCATCTTCCTTTAAGAAGGAATTAGTTGGATGGATATTCATAAATTCATCCCTAGCCTGCAGTCCAAATGTCTTCTTGGCCTCGTCCCACTGTATTACCTTTCCATGTTTAGTTATTTGCTCCCAATACCTTGGTTCCTTTGCCAGCTTTCTTCAATAGATTCCTGCCAACTCTTGTTTGTTTTCTGTACCCGCATTGCAGTAATTCCTATTGCCAAAATACCTTTTCTCTGTTTTTCTGTTGGCCTAGTTCTTAGAATACTTTTTGCTACTTATGAATATAATATTCTATATGGTTGCTCTTATTCTCCTAAGGAAGTGCATCCAAAATCCCACTCCTTCTCCCTCTTTCTTCATCATCATCCCTTTCCATTTTAAATTATAACTTTTCGCATGTGTTATGTTAGAGTCTTAACTGTGTAGCTCTAAAATATCCCTTCAAATCAGATAATTCTAAACCACCTTGTTCCGTTGGAAGGATCTGCTTATCTCACTTAACCCTTGTGCTCATCCCATCCCAGATAACTTCCTTCATCTCCTTATTAATTATTGTCAACAACTTCCCCAATGGTTGATAAAAATATGCCAGACCCGAGTATAAAACTAAAGGGACTAAAAATATTTCCACTGCTTGTATCTTTCTCTCCAGATCCATAAACAAGAACTTCCAGTTTCTCAGTTTCTGTATTATGTGTTTTTTTGTCTCTTCCCACATATCCTCACCTGCTGAAACAAAAGCCTTTTTAATGCAAACTCCTAAATACTTCATCTTATTGTTCCCCCATAAATATGGGTGTTGCCGAACATATTCACGTGTGGGTGTATAATTTACTTCTGTAGGCTTTGTTTTATCTTCATTAATTTTATATCCCAAAAAGACATGAAATACTTTCTTGATTTCCATATCTCTCTGATGTATAGAATTTTTCATAACATTTCCAAAATATTTATAATACCTCTACAGGATCACTGGTTATTTTTCTTGATATAAGCTCCCTAAGTTTGGAGATGACCTTTTTATTACCTAAGCCATTGTGCTAAGAACTCTGGAGTTACTATCAAAGAACAGTTGTGTAACAGCAATCTTTTCACACTCATGCATATTGTCCAGATACTCCCTTATTTTCTCTTTTGCACTCTGCATTTTCATAGATTCTTAATAAGCTAACAACCCGAGTGGCCTTTCTAAATTTAGCCAAGGTTTCCCTTAGGAATAATGATGTCCTGTATCCAAATAGGACATAGAGGGCCAGGCATTTATAAGCTACCTCTGTCCATAAGGGACATGGGTGCCAGGCCCAGTGTAAACTTTCTATTCCCCATCTACTGGTCTAGGTTGCACTTAAACTGTCTAATAGATGAACTTAGCTTTACATGGATAGAAAGCCTGTTCCACCAGGAGGGGCAGTCTCTGGGACACATCTGTCTCCAGCATGTTCTGTTCAAGTCACAGACCAAATTCATGTCTTTAGACCTTGTATTTCTGGTACTCTTTGACTTATGAATATGTAGGAGATTCATAAGTGTGGGGTTTACAGATGCCTTGTAAGCCAGAAGCCAGGCCTAAATTAACCATCAGCAATCAATAGGAGAATGAGTAGAGGGAAAGGCCTTTAAGGTGCTCTGCATAAAGCAGGTCTGTTACGCCTTGTATTGTTTTTGTAAAGAACCTCTGAGGTTGCTCCACTTGCTACATATGCCTGGTCAGGTACATACCAAAGGGAGCACTGTATTCTGATTGGTCTGATAAGGACGGAGTACAGTGGGATAATGACCTCTTTGGACTTAGACACCATGCCTTTACTTATAAATTGTGCAATATAAAAGGATTTACTCACCACTGCAGCTACTTGGTGGTTGAAGATAAAGCTACTGTCTACGTGCGCATCCAGATGCCTGACCACAGGGTCAACTCTTAGGGTTGTATTATCAACATGGTAATTAGCCAGGATGGCTGACTTCCCAAAGGGTACAGTTATGCATTTCTTAGCATTGAGTTTAAGATCATGGCTTTGGCACCATGTGTTAGTCAGAGACAGACCTTGAAGAATGCTGGGGTCTGCAGGAGAGTTGATGATAACCTGCAGCTTGCAATCATCTGCAAAATTAGCCATAAACCTTTAGCATTTGCTTCCATTTCAGGAAAGTAGATGCCAAAAATAAGCAGGCCCACTACTGAGCTCTGGGTGACTCCACTAGTGATTGATATCTTGGTGGAGGTGGTCTCACCTATTTTGACCTCCTGGGTTCTATAAGTGAGCCTGTTGGCTATCCAGCAGGTGATAAAAGGGTTTATACTTAAATTAGTGAGCTTGTCTATAATATCTGATGTTATGTGATCCTATCTCGCCTGCATTCTGAATGATGGGTTCGGAGCCGATCCCTCGGCTCCGACTCGGCACGCTTATGCCAAAGAGCGAAGTCTCTTATTGGCTGAGCTTACTATATCCCAGGATGCACCACTACCAGTCCCCCAGATCTCGTTTGCCGCTTCCCTGCGAAGACGTGGTCTCGAGCTGGCTGGGCTGAGTAGTTTTTATTAACTAACTTTTCTGTCAGTTTTTTGCTATTTTTGCTCACAAAAGCTGTTTTAACGGCTATCGCTAACTTTTGTGTACGATTGGATTGTAAAATTGTTGTGTGTGATTGGGTTGAGTTTGTTTTCGGCCCTCCATCCAGGGCCTTCCCGGACTGTTAACCCTTAATACTTACAGGGTCTCTAGTGTTTCTATAGTTGGTTTAGAGTTCCCTGTCCTTTTTTTACAGGAAGTGTTTGCAGTAAGCTTAGCTTTATCATCAGCAAGAGTTTAGTTGTTTACTTTCCTGTCAAAGTGAGTGTAACATCATGTCTCAAACCCCTAGGCCTTCGGGCTTTAAAAAATGTTCGAAATGCGGGTTTAAAATGTCTATCACAGACGATCATTCGCTCTGTGTATATTGTCTCGGGGCAAAGCACTTGCAGGAGTCATGCAGTGTATGTCACGCTTTTTCCTCAAGGGTCCTCCAGGAGAGGAAAAATAAATTGATTCTTAAGGGGTTAGTTAAACCTTCCTTTGAAGAAGCCTTGGCATCCTCTCCGGCTCCGGCCAAAAAGAAAAGGGCTTCGGTTCCGACCAGTCCGTCGGATCCGACTGCCAAGAAACTTAGGCAGGCCTCTCCTTCTCCAAAGACTTGAGCCGAGGTTGAACGGTCTGCCTCGATGCCACCAGTATCGACTCCTCTGGCTTCGAGCCGATGGCTGGGGCATCGAGGCGGGTCACTGCGGCTCCGCTGCTCTCGGGCCGACAAGGGTCGCCCGCTCAGACACTTCCTCCTCGGCGCCGAAGTCTACCTCGGCACCGATGGAATCTGCTGTGAGTATTCCTCGGCGCCGATACTCATCGAGTCGCCGAGCCGGTCCCCTAGCCCTTTGGGGCCGATGGAGACCTTCGAACCCGTTCTGTTTCCTCTCGGTCTTGAGGATGTCGGATTCTGATATAGACAGGGTGCTCCAAAGACTGTTCCAGTCCCCAGTCTTCCAAAATTTGTTTCGGTTCCGACCCAGCTGGTTTCGGAGCCGATGACCTTGGCCCACCCCATTGCCATTCCTCCTCCGACTGCTTCGCTCCGTCGGAGCAGGTGCTGTTGGAGCCGTGGAGATCTCAGGGTCGGCTCCGACCCTTACTCCAACCCGGGCCTCGGGTCCGAGTTTGGTACGCAGACTTCTTCGGCTGGACCCGGGGTGATGTTTCGGGACCTATGCTTTCGGTTCCGAGCCTCCCTCGGTGCTTGCTGCGGGACTTCCGTCGGCTATCACGGCTCGAGTCCGGACACTCCCAGGATTCTGGGGTCCGGCTTTCAGGGCCATGAGGAGTGCCTTGGCCAAGTCCTCTTCAGCCATCTCTCCGGTTTTACTAGCACCTGCCCTGGGCGTGGAGACTGGGTCTTTGGCAGTTCCCTGTCCGTAGCCAGCGGAGCCCCGAGGCCTGAGGTTACCCCAGTGGGGTTCCCCTCCTCCTGAGGGTTCTTGAGTTGTCTTCAGAAGAACCCCAAGGAAGAGATCGTGCAAGAGGAAGCACGTGGACTCCCCGAGTCTATTACATCGGACACTGATATGGATGATGCAGAGGGGTCCCAAGTCGCCCCTCGGATGATGTCTCATTTGCAGACATCTTAGAGATCCTCAAACAACGAGGCGGCTGGATATCCAAACCCCCCTCTGCTGACGGGTCAGTGCTCCTCAAGGCCTTTGGGGCTCAGCCCTCCGCCTCCTGGGTGTCTCCGCCCTCGGCGTGCTTCTGGATTTAGTTTGTCGAGGGCGTGGGAACACCCAGATACCGTGGAACCAGTCCTTCTCGTCCAAATAATTTTTATCTGCTCACCCCGAGAAGGAGTTCCTTACTAAAGGCGTGGCTGTAGATGCCATGGTGGTGGCATCTGCTACACAACAGGACGTGGCAGAGGCTTCAACGTCCATCCATCCTCCTAATAAGGAGTCTAGGAGTATGGATAGGTGAAGCGCACCCTGACTTCAGCGGCCTTTACCTTAAGGTCTCTGAATTATTTGGCACATTTTACCAGGCTTCAGAGGGATCTGGTCAAGGAGTTGTCAGATTCCCTCTCGGTAACCTACCTGAGCAGCTAGCCCAGTCGGTTAGCTCTCAGTTGGCTATCCTTACGCCAATTTCTAACTCGTCCATGAGGCTCATTTCCTATGCGGCGGAACTCGTGGGTAGAGCGGCAGGCACAGGCGTGGCTCTACGTAGACAAGCCTGGCTCCGCTTGTGTCAGTTTGCGGAAGCCTTCAAGTCTTCCTTCGCCGACGCTCCCTTTGATGGGTCCTCATTGTTTGGACCCAAGGTGAAAGACACCCTTACCCGCTGTGAGCAAGAGGGAAAAACGTTATCTGCCGTAGGTGCCCGTTATTCCACTCCCTTTCGGCCTTACCCCAAGGCCAAAGGAGGGGGGAAAATGTGGTTCCGAAAATCTCGCAAGTTTTTCTCCCAACAGCAGGAAGATTCCCGTCCAGAGGCAGAGGCGGGGAAATTTTTCAGGGAGACGCCGTCCCAGAGGCGGCAGAGGGCCCCGCAATTCTGGAGACCGCGAGTCCTTTCGTGGCTCTTCAGCCTCCCACACGTCATGAGGGATTGCCCGGCTGTGCTGCTCCGGAGCCAGTCGGGTGTCGTTTTGCCAAGCACCTAAAAGCCTGGGAGTCAATCACTCAGGACAGATGGGTGCTTCGGATCATTGCCGGAGGTTACACCATCCCATTCAAATACTCACCCCACCGTCCAAGAGAATCCCGGACCCACCACCCAGTCAAAGGGAAATAGCAGCCGCAGAAGCTTTAAAGCTGCTAGAAAAAGGAGTCATCCAACCGGTCCCCACAGACCAGATCGGATCAGGAAATTACTCCAGGTTCTTTTTAGTGCCAAAAGACAGGGGACCTGAGACCAATATTGGATCTCAGCAGACTGAACCAATCCACACGAAATCCAAATTCGAACGGTCACGTTACAATCCATTCTCCCGTTGTTGGAGAAGGATGTTTGGATGTGCTCCATAGACCTCAAGGCGCCTATTATCACATACCGATACATCAGGCGTCCAGAAGGTATCTGCGCTTCAGCCTGGGAGTCAGTCATTACCAATTTTGTGCTCTGCCCTTTGGTCTCACCACAGCCCCAGGGTGTTCACCAAGTGTTTGGCAGTAGTGACGGCTCACCTGAGAAGTCTTGGATTCCAAGTGTTTCCCTATCTGACGACTGGCTCCTGACTGCCACCACCAGGCATCTACTAATGGACAACCTCAAAGCCACCATCTCCTGGGTGTTTCCCTAGGATTACATTCAATTGGTCAAAGTCTGTCTTGCTGCCCTCTCAACGCATAAAGTTTATAGGAGCAGAGATAGACTCAAGATTGATGCGCGTCTTTCTTCCTGCCGAAAGGATCCGAACTTTACAGGGCCAAGTTCAAGCTCTGATCTCGAGACCCAAAGCCCCAGCCAGGATGGTCCTACAGGTTTTAGGCTCAATGTCTGCCACGGTTCTTTTAGTTCTTCTAGCAAGATTACACATGAGGATTCTTCAGTGGCTCTTATCAACTCAATGGTCCTTTCAGGATCTTCCCCTCAATCATCACATCATGATTACGGAAATATGCAAAAGGGACCTTCGCTGGTGGCTTCAGACATCCAACTTGGATCAGGGAAAACCCTTTGTTCTCCCTCCAGTGGTTACCCTGACGACAGATGCCTCCCAGATAGGGTGGGGGCATTGTCTGGGCAGGCTAGTTCAGGGCTCCTGGCTTCCGGACGAAGCTCTTCTCCACATCAACGTGTTGGAGATGAGGGCTGTACTTCTATCCCTACAGGCCTTACACAAGTTTCTTCCTCAGGGCATCATCGCCATCCACACAGACAACATGTCGGTGGTTTGGTATCTGAACAAACAAGGAGGGACCAGATCGTATCCCCTTTGCAGAGAGGCCATGAGAGTGTGGGAATGGGCTGTAGCTACCAACCGCTTCTTGGTAGCGACCCACATCCCAGGAAAGTCAAATGTATTGGCGGACAAATTAAGCAGGACAATTCTCTCTCCTCACGAATGGTCTCTAAACCGCACAGTAGCAGCCCAGGTTTTCAAGAGATGGGGGACGCCGTGCTGCGACCTATTTGCAACTCCACAAAACACCAAGTGCCAAAGGTTCTTCTCCTTGATTCCACATCAGGAAGTACCAGCCATGGATGCTCTAGCACAACCTTGGCCAACAGGGCTACTTTATGCCTTTCCTCCAATTCCACTCCTTCCCAAAGTTATTCAAAAAGCTTCTCAACTGGGGTCTTCAATGATTCTGATTGCCCCATACTGGCCTCGTCAGATATGGTTTCCTTACCTGAAAAAGCATGCAGTGGACGATCCGTGGACCTTAGACCTGATCCCGGATTTGCTAATCCATCAGTCGGGACATTGGCATCAGTCCCTTCAATCTCTGAAATTGACAGCTTGGCTCCTCCACTTCCAACCTTAGTTAGAAGACACACACTAGACCCGGAAGTTGTTCACATTTTATCTTTGGCCCACAAACCCACCACTAACAAATTGTACCTCAGTAAGTGGAAGAGGTTTGCTATCTGGAAGCACAACTCAAGGGCTTAGACCCTATCACTGCTCCTGTCCCAGAGGTTTTGAAATTCTTAACATCCCTGTTTAATCAGGGATCTTCTGTCTCAACTATTAAAGTCCAACTAGCTGCTATCTCTAAATTCCATGAATCCACGGATCCTCCTTTGATGAGCAGCAGACTATGCAAAACGTTCATTAAAGGTGCGAGTCTGTTAAGACCACCAGTTTTTCATCCTGCACCTCCGTGGGATCTTGATTTGGTGCTTCGCGCATTAACATCTCCCCCCTTTGAACCGGCTGCTACATGCGAATTAAAATATCTGTCTTGGAAAACGGCATTCTTAGTGGCTATTACTTCTGCAAGAAGAGTCTCAGAGCTTCAAGCCCTGTCTATTAAACCACCGTACTTGATTTTCCACAAGGATAGAGTATCACTTAGGCCTAATCCATCCTTTGTCCCAAAGGTTTGTTCTAGTTTCTGTCTTCAACAGTCTCTAGAACTACCAGTTTTCTTTCTAAAATTCTCTAATGAAGCAGAATACACTCTCCATAAATTGGATGTTCACAGGCAATTACGCTTCTATTTAGACAGGACTCAGCAACTTCGTAAGTCAGACCAGTTGTTTGTGTCCTTCTCAGATAATAAATTGGGCCAAACCATCACAAAAGCTACAATCTCAAAATGGATCAGAGATTGCATAACTCAGGCCTATTCTTCTTGAATAAACATCTTACATCATCTATCAAAGCTCATTCTACCAGAGCTATGGCTACTTCTATAGCCTTTCATTCCAAGTCGCTATATCGGAAATTTGTGCTGCGGCTACTTGGTCCAACCCGCACACTTTCATTTCCCACTATAAATTGGATGTGGCATCTAAAGGACGAGCATCATTTGGTTCCACGGTACTCAGGAGTGTTTTCCAGTGAGCCACCCAGGATTCAGGTGCTAGGGACGCTGTCCCATCATTCAGAATGTAGGCGAGATAGGATCACATAACATCTTTTAGTTATGTACTCACCATAACTTCAGATGTTTGGGATCCATCTCTACATTCCTGATACCCACCCTCCTTCCCCTGCCTTGCAGATCAGAAGAGATTGAACGGTTTTGAGTTCAACTGTTTTTATCTTGTTTCATCTGACGATGTTATATAAGCAGGGTATGCGTGTGTGCATGTATGCGGACAAACTAGATCTGGGGGACTGGTAGTGGTGCATCCTGGGATATAGTAAGCTCAGCCAATAAGAGACTTCGCTCTTTGGCATAAGCGTGCCGAGTCGGAGCCGAGGGATCGGCTCCGAACCCATCATTCAGAATGTAGGCGAGATGGATCCCAAACATCTGAAGTTATGGTGAGTACATAACTAAAAGATTGGGGTATTGTATCGACAGCCTTGGTCAAGTCAAGGTAAGCTGTGTGCAGATTCTTACCTTCATCCAGTGCTGTGGTGACCCTCTCAAAACAGCCCACTAGATTTAATAGGCACAGCCTTCCTTAAAGCCAGTCTCTGATGGGTCAAGCATTTGCAGGTAGCCTATATCCTCATTTATCATGTCCATGATGATTCTGTCCATGACCTTACATATGAGACTGGTAAGACTTATTGATCTGTAATTTCCCGGATCAGTAGTTGGACCTTCTTTGTACAGGGGAATGACTGTTGCCAACTTCCATTCCTTTGGCACAAAATTTGATTGAAAGCTTCAGCTGAAAAGTGACCACAGAGATTGTTTCATGCTATTTAATGAACATCGTGGGATGTTATTGGGCCCTTCGATGCAGTGTTTTTAACCTTAGAAAGTACATTGTTGACCTGTGGTTGAGACGGTTGTGGTACGCAATATTTCCTTTGTACTATCAGTGGTGGTACAGTGATAGTGTTGTTGCCTCACAGCAAGACGTTTTCTCATTCGATTCTCGACTGGAGTGCAGGGAGTGCCTTCTGTGTGGAGTCTGCATGTCCTTCCCGCGGTTGGGTGGGTGTTTGAAAGACATGCGTAAATGGGCGTGCCTTCACTGAAGGTTGAACGTTGAGCTGGCACCTCGGCGTTCGTGAAAATCTACTGCCAATCATTAGCGGTCCGGAGTTCCGCTGTGACGACCCCTAATCGGGAAAACCCGAAAGACAACAACTATCAGAGGGGAGAGTGGGGAAAGAAATTTGTGCTGAACTTTTCAGCCCAAAGGTTTACCGTGGCCTCCGGTTCAGTGTGGGTGATACCATTTACAATAAATTCTGCTCATTGTTGTACATTTCCCCTGAGGTTACAGACATAGCTGTAGAAAGCTTTGTAGTTATCCTTTGACTGAGAAGCTATTTTTTTTTAAATTTAGCCTTTGAAGTATTAACCCTCTAACTTGCCTATTTAGATTGGTCAAGGGGCTTTTAGTATGTATGGCTTTCTTCCTGCTCTGCTTGGCCAAGATTTTTTTTCTTTTGTTGTATAACCAATTGACACTGTGATTCCACCAGGGTGGCTTGTCTTTTTTTTTTTTTTTTTGAGTTTGTCTTATTGTTAATATGAGATTTTGTAAATAGCTCAGCATATGCTACACTGTTTACTGGGTTTGCAGGTGCTTTGAATTTAGCCAGGGTGTTGCTTAGTAGAGTGAGTTTAGCCTTGGAATAGTTCCTTTAGGTTTTTGGCTTTGCTAGATCCTGGATTTAAATTTTATTTCAGTTAATATTGCATTATGGTCAGATCTGATGAGCGAAGACATGACCTTGGATGAGGAATGTGACAAAGGGAAATACTGTCAGCCCAGCTAGCTGGAATTTTGTAAATAATTGTCATTTGTGAATATTAATATGATCTATATAGAAGTGTGACAGAAGGAGATACATACATAAATACAGCTATAGCAACTCTGTCTTGTCATAGGCTCTATAAGTTTATCAACAGCCCTTTCTATTTTCTGTTGCCTAAGTCGGTATGCTAAAAGTTTTGTACTCCAGAGTTATTAAAAAATATTTGCTTAACAAATCATTTTTCTGACCTCATGGATATTATCTAAATACTACCTTATTTTTTTTAGCTCTCTCCGGTTGCTCCTCTTCTTCTTCTGTGAGATCCCGTGTATTTTGTAATACTTTAACTTTGTCAGTCCCTCTAAATAATTAATATTACTTCTTAATCATAACTCTTTCCCTTTTATTTTTGCACTATTTGTAAACTCCATTTTCATTTTATCCCACACACTAGCTATTCCTACTGAAGAATTTTTTTCTTCCCAGTAATGCTTGAATAATTTCCACCACCAGTTCCTTAAATTCCTCTCTTTAGCAGATGGATGGGAAAACATCAGTGTCAGATTTGTACTTCATTACCCTGCTTTTTTTATCTTAGTTGATCTGAAGCAGTTATTGTATAGGTGTCGAAGCTTTCAATTAAATGGACATGTTCTTGTGAAGTGTAATTTCTATCTAGTCTAGACCAGTTATTGCACCTTAGGGAATAAATATGTAAATAATATCCGAGCACCTATTACTGAATTCATATCTTCCATACCAAATATTTTCATAAATTTTCTTCAAACATCTACCCTCTTTTCTTATATTTTCCTTTCTAGGTGCCTCTGATAAAATCTCTCTATTTAAATCAAGTTCCAGTTCTCACCTATAAGTAGTATTCCTTGCTGAAAGCTTATTATTTATCTCGACATTTTCTTAAGCTCCATAATGGCATTTTTTGGTAGAATATAAATACATGGCAGCACAATCCTCTTCTCTTGCCAATAGCTCCTTACTCTTACAAATCTATTATGTTTTCCTTTTTCTATCACTCTTGGATCCCTCTAGCAATCAGTATTTTTACTCCCTTTTCCTTTGCCCCTGATATTTTGCTGAATATGTATCCTGAAATCCTTTGCCAAATTCATGAGATCATTTCTTTTCAAATGTGTCTCCTGGAGTATTAATATTTCACTGTATTTCTTAATATAATTCAGTACTCTTTCCTTTATTTCTATACCTGTAAGGCCATCTACATGCTAAGATTCTATGGACAGAGTAATCATTATTATAAAAAGTGATTGTTCCCATGTATTATCCATGACAGCTCTTTTGAATGTGTAATTCCAACTTTTGTTTTCATGCATACACTGTTCGACTGGGTGATCTTTTAAACAGTTTTTATTCTCATTTCCTTTTGAACCTGACTATCTGCAATAATGAAAATCCTCAAGCAGAATACTAAATACATTTTCAGAGCACTCCTATCCCCTATTAACTTAGATCAAACACACACAGTTATGTACATTTTTAACAAATTAAGTTTAATTCCCTACAAGCATAATGCAATCAAAAATTGAGGTTATCATTGTTAAAGCATGTCACAGCATGTGTTTTCACTTACACTGATTGCTGTTTGTTTTTTTTTTCTCATCTCTTTCCCCTCCCAGATGTGAGAAGCAGCTTATATGCTTAAACAAAACATTTAACTTTTAGCCCTAAGAAAAAGAGCTTTGGCTATAGTAAAGTATTATGGCTACTGGGGGCTACAACTTACCATAATTTCAAAATGTATTTTTCACTGAATTGCTTGTCATTGTACATTTAAATTTGCATTTCTTTCAGCAAAGAATTCCTAGAATTGTAAAGAATTGCTTCAATCTGCAGAGAGCTTGTCTCTGTGTGAAAGTAGTCAACAGTGAGGAACGAAACAGCTAACAAGTTGTAGATGCATGAAGGTACCTTTGTAAATTTCACTCAAAACAGAATGCATATGACTAACTGCCTTCAGCTGTAGACTTATCTCTCACTGAGAACATTCGTTAAATGAAAGCTAATATCTTTGCAGACGTAAGAATAGTATTTTTTTCATGGCTTTTGGCATTTTGTCTTCTTTTTCAAGCTTATTTGCTTACCAAAAATGTATTTATAGTTCAAGCCAGGGACATTAATCTAGACATTCACCCTTGTAAAAGCAAGGGAAATTATCATCTTAGTTTTACATATAATATAAGCTGTACACGTTCACATGCTACTCCCATCCCAGCAACCCAAGATCACAGCATTATATTAACTTAAGCTTGCTTCTGTTCAGCCTTTCTTCACCTCTATGCAGTAAAATCTACATTTCTTACAACTAAAAATACTTGTTTGTTTTTAATATCTTTAACACATTTAACAGTCACTGAAAAGTCCTCCCCATTTAAAACACCCCTGACAGCACACTGTTCAAAACTGATTCACAATATAACATGCAATTTATATTATTAAATGTTTTATACAAATACCGATTAGAAAAAAGTTGTTTTACTTACAGTTACTTATTTTTTCCCCCTTTAGTGTCCTTCTAAACATTACATGATGTGGGGTTAAATGCTTTACAGTCCACCCACAAGTTCAACAAAGTCAGCAAAAGTCCAGTCTTTTTCTCAGCCTGTTTTATTTGCAAAGCCATATTTCTCAAATGCGATTGATGTTTTATAATTTCATATTTATTCACTAATTTCAGTGTTGCTGATTATCTTGATCATCTCCATTTCCCAACACTGGACTTCACTTTATGTCCAAGGTTATCCTGATTTTTGTAGTAAATTCATGTGTTTTGTTCTGTCTCTCAAGATTTTCCTAGGAACTCTAGAAACAATTTCACTGGCAAAGTCTTCCTATAAGCTTTATTGTCAGAAAGATACAAAGGAGTCCCCTTCTGCTTGCTGGCTCACTTTGTGCTGGATAAACATTTTTTATTTCTTTTTTAACCTCTTCTGCATCAAAAATGTCTTTGATTCTCCAGGAAAAAAGCTGAATACCACAGCTTGAAACTCAGATTTGCCTCTCGACATTGTCTGATTACTGAGATACATTTGCTTCCCTTCTGCATGGTGTGCAATGAATATTCATTTCTTTGGAGACACTTCTGTCTCCAAATTTTAATACTTTTTGTTTCTGCCACAGTTTTGTCAGGATCGACTGTTTCTTTTGATATGATTGAATCTTTACTAATTTATGTCTTGGCTGCTTTATCATGGCCATGGTTGGGGCATACTCTTGATGTGCCCTTTCAATTAATAAATCATGCTCTGAACATCAGTCCAGCTGCTTATTTGTGTTTTCAAAAAACGAATACAGTCTGTTCTTATGAGTTTCTGTGGTATAGCAGAAAATCTCAGACTTTCTCTGTGTACTCTTCTTACTCTACTGTTGTTTTTTGAAACGACTCTTCATGAGAAACCTTACACTCAAGTCCACCTTTTCTTCTTTTATCCTCAGATTTGTAAAGTTTTATCTGTTTATCTGGGTTGCTAGTTAAAGCTTCTTCTATTTTTACAGTCTTTTATTATTTTAGTTGTTATATTCATTCAGTGTTTCATTGATTTTAATTACCTCTGAGTCCATTTGATTTATTTTGTCCTCTAAATTACTGGAAGACATTTTTTAGTGAACCAAAGCTGAACCTTGATCTCCTTTTTGAGGAACAGCTGCAGGATCCTTCCCAGCCAGTGTTTTCTCTTCATCTTTTCTGACTTTCTTTCTGGTTCTCCAAATTTCTTCTTTGCTGGCATCCAGACAGTCTACTTTCTAGTCAGTAACTGAATTTTACCCATATAACAGTTTCAGTGGCACTCTGTTTTCTCATTTCTATTTTTACTCTGGAAGAGGTGAAGTTAAGTTGTAGCCTAATCTGCAGATACTTTCTGTTCTTTGGTTGCTAATATGTGGAGTTTTTCTGCACTGTATTTTCTCTTTGTAGGTCAGCAAAAGTGTTGAGAGAAAAAAAATGTCATCTAGTGTGATTTTGAAATTGAGAGGAAGACAGGATCTGTATGTTAATGTGATGCCTGGGTGGCCTGCCATACATTTCAACCATGCATGGAACATCTAATCCACAGATCTGTTTGGTAATGTTTTTCATTTTCCTTACCCCGCTTTCTAAATGTATATACATGGGTCTATGTTAGATCGAAAGCACACAACATTGATCTGACAACATCGAAGCCCATAAAAGCGAAAGTGCACAATATCGATTGTGCACTTTCGCAAAAGCAGGTTTTCGTAACTGGCAAAAAACAGACTAACAACCTCTAAACAGTATTTTGCATGGGGGGGCAAGCCCACCTGCGCCCCCCACAACCCCCTAATTTAATATTCTAACTCCGAGATCGCACTACAATGGGGAAAAGGGAATATACCATCTACCCTACTGTACCGCAATCTCCACAAGGGGTTTGTTAGCCATACATCAACAGTATATGTTGATGTACGACTACCAAAATGTTTTCTCCTTTTTTCAGTCTCCTTTAGCGAAAGTGCATATTTGATGTTATGCACTTTTGCTAAAGTGTGTTTGTCAAAGTACGGTTCGATGAACCGTGCTTTCGACATTCTAACAGAGACCCATACTCACACTAACATCTTTTTTATAGGCATTCTTGAGTGGAAGTTTTCTGCATATGGTATCTCCACTTTCTTTGTATAATTTAGCTTCTTGTTCATTGTGGGTACTGCAGTAGCTTCTTAATTATTCATATATCCTGAGTTGTGTACATCTTTAATAACCGTTGCTTCTCCTCATTACATCCCCTAGTGCATCTGTGGATGACTTTCTGAGTACATCTCTCTCTCCCTATATATATATATATATATATATATATATATATATATATATATATATATATATATATACAGACCCACCCACACACACACACACACACACACACACACACACACACACACACACACACACACACACACACACACACACATAATAAACTGTTGTTTTTGGAGTGTGCTTTGGTATTTGTAATGATATGCTGTTTTTACTGCCATTACTAATCTGGCTGACACACAGAATAACTGAATAATGACAGTTTTTTTTCTAGTGAACAATAGCTAAGATACTAAAAAAAAAACAGCTTAAGCTAACATGATTAGAAACTGTTTTGTAGCTGCTTTAGTTACATACATTCTGCCCGAAAAGGACTGGAATTTTTTTGAAAGTTAACACAACATGGTAACACATGCCTGGTTACGAAAAGGCTCCTTTCTCATAAGAACGTATAACACTGTTAGCCATCAGTTTACCTATGTTTGAATAGGCTGGCTTTAATTATTTTTTCTATACAAGTATTAGGATATCCTACTTTAAAAAAAATACAGTGTAGTCTGGTTGCTGTACTTCTGTTGCCAAATAAAGCACCACTTGAAAATATTCTGACGCGATAAGGTCTGTTACTTTTTACAATTTACAAAAGGCAAAGCTAGCCACATTATTAACAAATGGAACTGCCTATTCAATTTAAATCAACAAAGCCATGGTATTAAAAAAGCAAAAAATGACAAAACCCAGATCTGGTGACGTAACAATTCAAAAATTCCAGCTGTAAATGTTAGTTCTGAAAATGCAACTATATTATACACAGACAGCATGGCTGAGATACAGAGATATCTAAAGAGAGTTTTTCATTTTGTAAAAACAGAATACTCAGATATTAGCCAATTCTATTTTTTGTTAAAAGTAGCATAAAATGCAGGCAAACAAGTCCAGTTTGCATCTGTTTTAGCGTTAAGTAATTTTCAGTGCACAAAACTTTCTTCCAAAAATAAAATATGCAGTGACTAGTGTGGCAAGATGTATCTGGTAAAAATGTGAAAGCAGTATGTTGCACAGCAACACAGGACAAAATCCAAGGCAATTTATAGCACTAATAATAGTCATTCCCACAGTCCTACATGTTAAATTGCTTAAGAAGCTAGTAAAAGTTTCAGTATCCAAGATGATAAATCCAGTTTGTACTAGCTTAGAAAGTCTTTCAGTAATAGCTGAAAAGCAAAATAGTGTGGTGTTCATATATTCTTGAAGCAAAATAACTAAAGAAAATGCAGTAAATTAACTTTCAGATTTTTACATGATACTACTTAAAAGAACTTAAGTGCCTGACTTAATTCTTTTGACAAGTTCATTCCCTGTTTAAAGAACTTCTTTCATAAAATAGTTAATTAAGGTAAATAGACACCACTGTATAAAAAGAGACACTTTTTTCTATAACTACATCTGTTCTTGCAAACAACTTTGGCTGTATATCACATGACCTGAAAAAGACATGATTGTTTCACTGCATTCATTAACTACAACAGACCTTGCTTATTTCTTTGCCCATTTCTTTATCATAAAACAACTCTTACATACCTGCAACAGTGACTTCAAATAGATGTGTACAGTCTGCGTCTGTAAAAATCCTGCTTCTTAAAATCCCAAAATTTCAAGGGCATTTCATCTAAAAGACTATCTACCCACATTAAGAAGTCTTGTCTGTTTACACATATACTGTATTCTTTGTCATATTTAATTTATACAAAACAACAGAAGTAAGGTAAACGTGACAAAATTAGGAAATGATTGTTTTCACAATTTTTCATACAGTTTGCAGAAACATTTAGACAATGAATAATAGTTTTAATTTATAAACATAATAAATTGTAGAGGCAGTAATATGATAGCTTCTTGCTAAGTAGCTTACAGATTATAATTAACACATTTCTCTGATATGTTAACGGTTTTCTGCATAAATGGAAATTAAGAAAAACACAAAAGGCCAGGCACCAGAAACCTCTGCTGCTGTAAAAAACGAAGAACAGGTTACACACAAAGCTGCTGAGAGTAGGCTCCAGAATCCACAATGAACTTGAAAAATACCAGGAAACAAATCTATGCAGAACTGCTTTATTACAACACACTAGCGCTTTCACAAAATGCTTCTTCAGGTGTAAAACTGAAACAAAAAAAACACACCTTAAATAGCCAGGTTGAATAATCACATGATGCACTCTAATTAACTTTTAAAAGGGAGACCTTAAAATCAGTTTAAAACATACATATACACTACATATACACTATTAATAAAACATACACCCTGCATAAAGAACAGATATATAACAATATATATATAAGCACATTCTAATGAGCATATAAACATATTTAATAAACAATCTACGATTATTATAAAATAGAAAAATAAAAAATATAAAAAACAAATAAATAAATAAAAGACAGGAATTACCTATGTAGAGCTCTTTTACCAAGAACAGGCTTCAAAGGCACCTGTTCATTTAAACCTTGACCATAACTGGCTCTAAGCATGACTATCCACCTAGCCTCTACTTCCTCAGTTCTAGCTCTAATATCACCCACTCTAACACTCTCATATGTCCTAGAGACAACCATAAATATAAACTTATGTTGTACTCCCATATTTTGTACATGCTTAGCTAAAGCATTAGTATTACTCCCTTTACCTATATGGTAATAATGCTCTCTTATTCTGTCCTTTAGAGAACGATCTGTCTTGCCAACATAGAAACATCTAGAGGCAACACAGTTAGCTAAATAAATCACGTGCATAGTTTCACAATCAGCCTGAACCCTGATGTCATACACTCTGCCTGTGTCAGGATGTGCATAGAAAGGCTCTTTATTAATGTACTTGCACTGCGAGCATTTACCACATGATCTAGTATCGGGTACTGTCGGGGCATACTTTACTTCCTTAACATTACATAACCTTTTTCTTAAATTCTTCTTATTCTTAAAAGTGAACTGAGGTCTGGGGCCTATAATTTCACTTAATTGCGGATCAGTTAACAGAATATCCCAATGTTGGCTAATAATTTCAGTATACCTCATAACATCTCTTGAGTAAGGAATACAAACCTTAATATTATTTGCTCTATTGGTATTGCCACCAGCTGACCTTTTTGAAAAATACTGTTTGGCCCTACTCTCTCTCAGTTTAGAGACTTGAGTAGCATTATACTCTACCGTCCCATAATCATAACCTCTCTCTGTAAGCTCATTAATGGTTTTATGTTTCTGCTCTTCAAATTCGCTATTCTTTGCACTCAATCTAGAAGCCCTATAGAATTGATTCTGGACTACATTTCTAAAGACATAGTCTGGATGCATGCTATCCCTGGATAGCAAACTATTAACGTGACATTCCTTTCTATATAGTCTAGTTGACATCACATTAGAACTGTCCTTTTCCACTATTACGTCCAGAAAATTTATACTAGCATCTGAATAGTTCAAAGTGAACCTCAAAAAGGGGGTGGTACTGTTAATGTGCTCAACAAAACTCATTAGTTCTAAAACAGAGCCTCTCCACAAAATAAAAAGGTCATCTACAAACCTTCTATAAAAAATAATTAAATCTTTAAAAGGCCCTTCTTCTAAAAAATCTGTCTCCCATTTCATCATAACAGCGTTCGCATAACTATTCGAACAGGCACTACCCATCGCCACACCATTCTTCTGCCAATAAATCTGATCACTGAATAAAAACACATTGTTCAGAAGAACAATAGACATCAAATCAATGTATAAATGAATTTCATTCATACTATATAGATTACTACTCATCAGTTGTTCTTTCAAAAAAGCAAGCCCTATATCATTGGGTATTACTGTGAATAATGAAACAACATCAAGGGTAACAAACAAATATTCCATATTCAACATGCCACAGTTAGTGCCTTCATACAGATCACGGAGAAAGTGCTCAGTATCTTTAAGAACAAATACTGAATTATCCATTAAGGGCTTCGATTTTTTCTCTAAAAATACTGAAATACATTCCGTACACCATCCCCTTCCTGCAACAGTAGGACGCATAGGGGGTCTAATCAGATTCTTATGCAGCTTAGGTAAACCTTGTATAATAGGGACTGTATAATGAAATACCCTAAGAAACTTGGAGATCCTCTGTCAATAACCCTATTTGCAATAAAGACTCTAATTGTTTATTAACCAAAATGACCATTGATTGCATATGAGCTCTGGTTATTTTCTCATAAAAGTCAACATTATTCAACATTTCATACATTAAACAGTCATATTCCTGTCTATCAAGTAAAACAATCCCCCCACCTTTATCAGCTGGTCTAACTACAAAGTTAACATCATTCTCAAGAGCACACAATGCCTCCAATTCGGCCTTGGATAAATTATGTTTTCTACCACTAAAATTTCTATCTTCATAGACTTTATAGAAATCAGATAAACACATTTGTTCAAAAGCATTAACTAATGGTATAGGTTTAGAAATAAAAGTACTTGGTTTTCTCAGAGAAGTTTCTGAAGTGTTAGTGTTATGTTTAAACGGTTCCCATTCAGAAGCCTGAAACATCATAAGCCTGAAAATCAAAATCCTGAAACCAAAAGCCTGAAAATTCAGAATCCTGAAAACTCAAAATCCTGAAAGCCCAAAATCCTGAAACTCAAAATCCTGAAAACACAAAATAGACATACTGATGTCATTGTGGCTTTGCTATTGTTAGCCCTGTGGTGTTAGGTCATGCGTTGGGGTCAGGTAAGTGTGCGTTGGTTTTATGTTAGGGTTAGGGGCGGTTTAAGTGAGTTAGGGTTGGGGGGCAGCTTAGGCATGTATGCAATAGTGACAAATATTGGGGTTAGGGGTTTAAGTGAGTTAGGGTTAGCGGCGGTCAGGTGAGTGTGCGATAGTGACGGACCTTAGGGTTAGGGTTAGGGTCAGGGTCAGTTGGTAGATATTAGTGTCTTTATAGTGACATATTAGCATTATTTGTGTTTTCAGGATTTTGAGTTTCAGGATTTTGGGCTTTCAGGATTTTGAGTTTTCAGGATTCTGAATTTTCAGGCTTTTGGTTTCAGGATTTTGATTTTCAGGCTTATGATGTTTCAGGCTTCTGAATGGGAACCATTTAAACATATACTTCAGTGTAAGGTTCCTAGTAAACATTTTAAAATCAAAAATTATGTCTGTAATAGACATGTTAGCAGTTGGTATAAATGATAAACCTTTACTTAAAATATTGACTTCCAAAGCAGTTAATTAACGTTTTGTTAAGTTAGTCACTAATGTCTTACTTGTTGAAACGCCTTTTTGATGGTATACACTTTGTTCACTTCTTCCTCGTGCTTCCTCTTGTATCGCGTTGTACTTCTCCCTCTGTCTCTGTGCTGACTGTTCTGCCGCTGTCCTCCCTTTCGATTCGATGAACTGTCCCTCATGGGAAGTGGAAAATTCAAATGAAATAATGGCGCTACTCCATGAGGCTGTGCTGGTATAGCAATAGCTCCGTTGTTATCAGCAGTGGAAGTATTACACTCCGCTTCCCTATGCACTTCAGCCGAAGTAATAATAGTCTTTTTTCTGGCTCCTAAATTAGATGCACTATCATTCTGTGTGCAGTTGGAAAGAGGCACTCCTACTAAGGTGCGTGTAGTTTCTCTTGACTGCTCCTGTTGTTGTATGTCAGCGCTTTCACTATCAGTTCATAAATCTACGTCATTGCGTGCTTTATATGAGGCATGAGATTCCTTACTGAAGCTGGTAGGCAAATCGCGAGGCCAGGTGAAAATATTGCCCAATGAGAAATCGCGTCGATCCCTCTGCAATTTATTCAATTTTATCTGTAAAAGTTTACGTTTATATGCACAAATATTACCTAGGGTATCTGTTAATAGGCCAGTCACAGCACTATTGGGATATTTAGTATTAATTTGACCATGTTTCTCTTTAATGGTATCTAAAATTAAGGCCCCAGACCTCAGTTCACTTTTAAGAATAAGAAGAATGTAAGAAGAAGATTATTTAATGTTAAGGAAGTAAAGTATGCCCCAACAGTACCTGGTACTAGATCATGTGGTAAATGCTCGCAGTGCAAGTACATTAATAAAGAGCCTTTCTTTGCACATCCTGACACAGGCAGAGTGTATGACATCAGGGTTCAGGCTGATTGTGAAACTATGCACGTGATTTATTTAGCTAACTGTGTTGCCTCTAGATGTTTCTATGTTGGCAAGACAGATCGTTCTCTAAAGGATAGAATAAGAGAGTATTATTACCATATAGGTAAAGGGAGTAATACTAATGCTTTAGCTAAGCATGTACAAAATATGGGAGTACAACATAAGTTTATATTTATGGTTGTCTCTAGGACATATGAGAGTGTTAGAGTGGGTGATATTAGAGCTAGAACTGAGGAAGTAGAGGCTAGGTGGATAGTCATGCTTAGAGCCAATTATGGTCATGGTTTAAATGAACAGGTGCCTTTGAAGCCTGTTCTTGGTAAAAGAGCTCTACATAGGTAATTCCTGTCTTTTATTTATTTATTTGTTTTTTATATTTTTTATTTTTCTATTTTATAATAATCGTAGATTGTTTATTAAATATGCTTATATGCTCATTAGAATGTGCTTATATATATATTGTTATATATCTGTTCTTTATGCAGGGTGTATGTTTTATTAATAGTGTATATGTAGTGTATATGTATGTTTTAAACTGATTTTAAGGTCTCCCTTTTAAAAGTTAATTAGAGTGCATCATGTGATTATTCAACCTGGCTATTTAAGGTGTGTTTTTTTGTTTCAGTTTTACACCTGAAGAAGCATTTTGTGAAAGCACTAGTGTGTTGTAATAAAGCAGTTCTGCATAGATTTGTTTCCTGGTATTTTTCAAGTTCATTGTGGATTCTGGAGCCTACTCTCAGCAGCTTTGTGTGTATCCCATAAATGGAAATTAGTTTAATCTTGGAATACTGCCTTAAAGTGTAACACAGTATATAATTTTCAAATTAAAGAGCATTTCCTGTCCTGACACAAGCATAAGGTGTGACTTTACATGCAGGCAGAGCAAGAACTTCAGAAAATGATATGGGAATGGAATGCAAAACTGAAGGCAGACTGTATGAAAGTTAATACCAGCAAGACAGCTGTCATAGCAGCAAATGGGGGAAAGTAAAAGGATTTAAAAATCAAGTTATATGGGAAAATAGTGGAACAGGTTAATAGCCTTACTTATCTGAGAGATGAGGTTGAGAAGAAGTGAAGTCTGAATAAAAAGGTCAAAGCTACAGTCAAAAGGGCTGCAAGCCAGTTGGCACATAGTGTAGGGTGGTGTGTGACAGAAGAATGTCAAAGAAGCTGAAAAGTAAAATGTACAAAGCAATGATGTGACTAGTTATACTGTTTGGTACTGAAACCTGGACAGTGAAACCAGAACAGTTGAGGAAGCTAGAGGTGATGGAGTTGAAATGCCTGAGTTGAGTGGTAGAATTTACACTGTGGGACAGACAACACAATGAGGACATCAGAACAGAAGCCAAAGTGAAACCAGTTGCAGTTAAGGGCAAAATGAACGGATGGCAGTGGTTCGTATACATATGCAGGAAAGCAAAACATGATCTGGTGAATAACATTTGAGAGAGACAGGGAGAATGCAAATGAAAACAATGACATTCAGCAAAAGGGGATGGATGGATGGATGGATGGATGGATTGCATGAGACAAGACGTATAACACTCAGGCATGAAAAAAAGCTCACTAATATGGATTATCATGATAAAACTTAATGCCAGATACAAAGTAAAATATACCTGATAAGCATTAGTGAAAATATATTTGTATTTTTGGTGAATAAAGATATTATCTTATTTAAATGATTATATTTCAAGGAGGGATTATTCTGAGGAAGTTCATATAATTTGAATGAAAACACTCATATAAAAATTTAGGTGTTGCATTTTTTTTTGTTCTTTGTTGGATTTTTGGTGAATAAATAACCCCAACTGTGCATGGTGGTTGAGCTTATTATTTTTTTTTTTGACATTCAGGCAAGAAGGCAAGAGAGTGGCATTGAATCAAGAAATATGGTGACAGTTGACAGAATAAATTACCCAAAGAAGAAAATGGGAAAAATGATATGAGCATCGACTTCTACAGACACACACAAGGTAAGACCAAAATCAGTTAATCTACACTGTGTAAATAGTAACGGTATTTAAATAATTACACTTTATGCAGTTATTATTTTATACATATAATACAGCTCAAAAGTATGTTAATACTTCAAATATATAATTATATTGATAAGTTTCATAAGTTATAAATGTAGAATTCTAAAAAACTTGCGTATTTTAAATTGTGCATGTAAAAACAAATTTGCTGACTGTTAGTGTTAAGAATTTATGCTCTGAAGTAGCAAATTGGTTCTTGTATTTCAAAATTTGAGATTTAATTCCTTTGACTTTTATTTGTCTAATAATGTCACTGAGTGCAAGTCACTTGTCATGATGTTATTCCTGTATTGCCAGTAAAAATGAACAATTTTTTTTACTGAGTTTACCTGCTTAACAAATAAAATTAGTACAGTATACATACTGTAGTAGTAGAAATCAAAATGTACATGGTACTAAAATGTTTTGTTTTTCAGAAAGTTGCAATAAAAACATGATATTTTATGTGCATCTAAGTACTCAAGTTATTCACATAATAGACATTACTTTTAAAATTGTTTATTGCATGTCCACTAAAAACAAAACTAAGATTAAATATATTGTAATCCAAAATTCAGATGTTGCAACAGCTGACTTAAAAAAAAGTATCTTCTGAACTAAAGCTGCATCACGTGTCATTAGAGTATAAGTGCAACAGACATTTACATTAGGTAAAAAATAAAGTAATTAAACTAGTTGTCTTAAATGCAGTAAGACAAAGTTAGTATATAAAATATGTTCACTGGATTTTAACCCAGTTTTTAAACTTAAAGTATCAACTAAAACAGTAATCCAAAAAAGTATATATTTCTAGTCTCACATAGAATTAAGTACAAAAGCTAAACTCTGGGCAAAACAAAACAAATTAGAATTTAGTCTTAGATATGGTGATAGTAAAAGCTACAGGAATGCAGCACTAAAGTTTCTAATACAGCTGGAAATGCTGTACTTAAGTAATACAGTAATAAAGTTTCCAGTATATTTTTATGAGGTTCTAGATTACCATAGTCAACCATCCTGAGTTAACTTCTTTCATTTTGTGTAATTTATCAAAACCAAAAGTTTGTCAAAAAGGCTTAAATTCCATTCCACTCAGATAAAGTTTATTTTGTTCTAATAAAATTTGATTTTATTCTCATAAGTTCTTCATAAAATGCAGCCAGTTTGTAACTGTGGAATGTCTGTTTAATGACAGTAAAAGTAAAATGTAACCAGTTTTTGTTAGGCAACTTTTTATTTATTTATTTATTTATTTATTTATTTATTTATTTATTTTTTTTTTACTATTTTTTGGCTAAAGTTAAGCTGTAAGCAGGTGCACAAAAACAAGGTACTACCTTGCTAAAATGTCAACACATAAAAAGACTTATGCTCTTGTACTGCATAGTAACATTTAAATAGTAATATTTAATTTCAAAATGTTCACCTATCAATACTTGCAGACCAGAATTTAATATATTTATTAGACCTTTGACAAAAATATATTTACTGGATTTACATAAAATTTCAAAATAAAAAATACAAATAAATTTTATAAAACCCTTTATTCTTTAAAAGTGATATCTATTATGTGTTAACTCTAACTCATTTTAAATAAATTAAGGTTCAACTACTTGTAATCAGTTCACTGTAATGAGGAAAATAATGTTATGTTGTCCCCATCTCGCCTTCATTCTTGCTTGTTGGGTTCGGAGTTGGTACTCACTCCAACTTGGCCGCATTCTAGAGCTGCCACTGGCTTGAGGCTAGACTCTATCCCAACATGCCTAGCGAGAGGTACCCAGATCTCGTTTGTTGCTTGAAGCTTCGGGATTGCTTTGCGACTGGCTCAGGCTAAGTTGTATTTTTTTATCCTTATTTTTGTAAAGAATCTTGATATTTCTTAGTTGTAATTATGACTTGTAGTTAGGAGTTTCTAACTGTTTGAGTGCTTCGTGTCTATCATCCTATTTTTGCTGTTTGTTGTTGAGGTCGTCGTTTCCACTCTCAGGTCTACAAATCCCCCTTTCGTTAGTCCCTACGAATCCGTTTTAGTTAGAAGATTTTTTTCAACCAGCTTTAGTTAGAGGACTTTTTCCCCCTTTTTTACTTCCCTTTTTTCCAGAGGAGCTCACCTTTTACGTTAGAGGCATCTCCCCAGTTGGAGGAGTTGTCACCTAACTTAGAGACTCTCCTCCTCCCGTCCCTCCCATTTTCCTTCCCTTAAAAACTTGCCTTTTTGGTCTGTTTGGGACATTTTTTTTCTTTCTCTCTTACTGTTGATAATTGTGTAGTTACTCTGTTGTATGTCAGACATGTCTAAGGAGTTGTCTCCAAGCCTTCTGGATTAAAAAAATATGATTCCTGCACGCAGAAGTTGTCATTGACCGATGGTCATACTAGTTGCGTGTATTGCCTGGGAGCCGTTCACCTGCAGGACTCTTGTTCCATTTGTCATGGTTTTAGCTCTAGGGTCCTGCAGGAGCAGAAAATTAATTTGATTCTGAGAGGGTTACTTAAAGGGTCTTTTGAGGCATCTATGGAAGGGGATCAGGCTGGCAAATCTGATAGGCCCTCCAAGAAATTATTTTCGTCGGCTCTGAGTCGTCGAAGGCACAAGACAGACAAACAAGTTTGTCGGATCCGAAGTCAGTTGGGTCCGATGACACAATCTCCTTTGGTTCCTCCAGTGTCTTTGGAACCAACTATAAAATAAACCAGTCTCCCTCCTTGGAGTCGGTGTGTTCTGTACCACAGTCTCCACTGCTCCAGTCTGTGACAGGTAGTCACCGCTCGTCCATCCATTCCTCTCGATCATCCAAGAGCCTTTTGGATGATGATGTGGAGAGGTTACTTAGGACTTGGCCTTGGCAAAAATGTTATCAAGCCCAGCCCATATGGATGTGGAGCCGACTGCCTAACCTACTTTGTCGATTCCTCCTTCAACTCACCTGAGTTCGGAGCCAGAGTGCATAGAAGTCATTGTGGTGGAACTGTCGGATCCGAAAACCACTGGACTCTCATTTCCAACATCTGCTCCAATCTCGTCGATACCACCTTCTATCTTCTTTTCTAT
This sequence comes from Protopterus annectens, assembly GCF_019279795.1. Lineage (NCBI taxonomy): Eukaryota > Metazoa > Chordata > Ceratodontiformes > Protopteridae > Protopterus > Protopterus annectens. The sequence continues at coordinate 1,798,820,527 of NC_056739.1, forward strand.
TTATTTATTTATTTTATTATTTTCTGTGTTTATTAGACATTTGATATAATATATATTTACTGGATTTACACAAAACTTTAAAATAAAAAAATACAAATGAATTTTATAAAATCCTTTATTTAAAAGTGATATCTATTATGTGTTAATTCTAACTCATTTTAAATTAATTAAGGTTCTACTACTTGTAATCAGTTCACTGTAATGAGAGAAAAAATATTTTAAACATAAAGACCAGGATGCATTAAGGTGCCACGATGTGTACACCTCCATGTGCAAGTCATCGTACCTTTCCTAATTCAGCATCCACCCTGACATGGTGCTGCACGTCCTGTACTAAGACTAATTAAGCACCATGTAAGACTGTCCTTGCAGCCATGCTGAATGCTAATGAAGCATTTCAGGGAGAGGCATATTCTAGTTAGCCACGTGCTGTCTCTTCCAGAACCACCTCTAGGAAAGCATCTACATGCTGAGCTGTTGAAAAAATCACTAGTCCATGTAGATCAGCACAGCTTCCCACCACATCGTTTGTTTGAACAAGACCAAAAGACCATTTTCAACTATGTAATATAACTGTGGTACTGGGATCAGTGGGTGGGGGATTCACTAGTCCACCAGGGAATACTCTTAAATTTAAGTGCTATAACAGCACCAACAGTAGCACAGGGATTGGGGTGGGGGATTTACTAGACCACCATTGCATAATATATACATGACGTAATGGCACTTCAAATATTATGGGGGTGGGAGGAGCCATGGGAAGGTAGATAGGTTAAGGACAGCAACAGGGACTGTGATATGTATGTGTGTATGTTTGTGCATGTGTGTTCATGTTTTGTGTATTTGTGTGTGACAAGGTGACAAGGTGACTTGGTGAAATGGCACTGCCTACACAAGCAGAAATATACTATCATGATGTGCAGATCAAGAATGATCTCCCTCTTGGTGATAAATGCAATTCAAAGGCATGTAAATTAGCCAGTAATAAATCCCTACCTCATTAGGGTAACATGTCTCTGAATCACAGATTAACACATGGTAGGAGTAAGCACAAGTTGTACAGCTCATGTTAGGCCCTTTGTTGAATCCCTGGGAAAGTCTGTAGATGCGAACGATGCAAACATATTTGTAATTCTTTTTTCAAAGTTAACATTATTCTTTCAAAATTACAAGCAATATCAGAAAAATATGATCTGATGTTGTCAATTTTCATTCATTCCTTAACATATGGGTTCAGATCCAACCCACCAGATCCAACTCTTGGAAACCACAAACTCTTGGTCTCTCCCTTACCCATAACGCTGTAGTCCCCCTCCTTTTCCAGATCTCGTTTGATGCCATTGGGAACAGGCATGATCACTACAGCTCTCAAGCGTAGTTTATATTTCATAAAAAATATGTTTTTCATTGTTTATCTTTTTTCTAGCTTTTATCCTCCCTTTAACCTTGTTCTTACTGTTTGTCGGTTACCTCTTATAGTTACTATTGTTGGTATATTTTCGCTTACCGGTATTCTTTCATTTACCATTGTTAGTAGTCTTTCTACTTTCTTCATCTTTCTATTGCAGTAAAAAATTAAAGAACATTTTTTTTCCTTCTCCTATTGTGTTGAAGTTTTCTTTCTAGTTGCTTGAGGGATCATGCCAGATAAACCTTTGGGCTTTAGGAAGTGTAGTAAATGTGGGCACAACATTCCCTTATCTGATGCCCATGCGGTATGTGTATATTGCTTAGGATCTGAGCATGTACAGGCAGACTGCCTTATATGTAAGTCCTTCAATGTGAGAGCCCTTGTGGACCACAAAAACAAATTGATACTTTAAGGCCTCATTCCATCAGCCTTTGGAGAATCACAGTCAGGTCTTATTTCTCCAAATCAGACAAGAAGGAGGCAAAAAAAAAGAGATCTTCAGACCAAGCTGACTCATCTTATTCTTCCTCAGATTTGACCTAGGAGCTGAGGAAAAAGATTAAAAAATGTTCAGATCTGTCACACAACCAGTTGCCAGATCGCACCACTTCTGACATCAGGTCCTTTTCTTCAGATCTTACAACATTGAAGCCAAAATCATTACCCAGAACCAGATACTCATCACCACTGGATCCAGTCTTGTCTCATCTCCCATTGCTGTTCCTTGAAAGGCATTACTCTCCATCTGTTGCCTGTTCCCATTTGTCCAGAGGTTTCACAAAAGTGGACATGAATAGAATGTTAAAGTTTCTTTTGACACAAATTCATATGGGAGTTCTCCCAACCCCTACCCCAATGGGTCTGGAGGCCTTAACTTATATGACTCCACCTCTTTCTGCTCCTACTCTAATCCATACATCAGTTTTGGAGCCCTCGGATCCAAATATCCAAATGCTTTCTCCTTTGGATCCGAAGATACCCTAAGCTTTGGATCGAAAATCTTCTGTGAGCATGCCAGCTACGAGCATGTCGGAGTTGGAGGGCTCTCGGAGCTGAAGCTCCACTGTCAGACCCGAGGGGTTAGAGTTGACTCCAAAGTTGTCTGAGCCATCTCTTCCCCTCGCAGCCTTGGCATTCGATAGCTCAGCTCTGACTTCTGCCTCGAGGGCAGTGTCTTTGGGTTGGAGGAAGCCATGGGTTCAGAAGCTTGTCTTCTCAGCTCTGACAGTTTATTTGGTAAGTCCCTATATAAATACTCTGTAGCTCACACCTGGAACTCCCTTCCACTTAAAATAAGAAGTATCCCCCATAAGTTCAATTTCAAACTACAACTCAAACACTCACTTCTTAAGACATGGTTCGGCCCTTGCTAAACTCCGACCTTATCTCTAACTGATTTTTTCCTAAATTCTACTTTTTTTTACTTTAAAATTTTCTTTCTCTTTTTATCTGCCTTTTTTCTTGCTCTTCTAACACTCCAACTTACAATTTATCTACAATCAGGTTCTTGTAAATATTCCTACTCAGGGTTTATCCTGCTGCCATTGTACTGGATTTTTTAAAATTTATATATAAATATTTTTGTCAATGTTTATTTCATTTTATGTAAATGTTTCTTGTCAGTATTACTATTGTAATTTTTAGTCTTTGTAGTAATTACTGTTTTTTGGAATGCCTGTAATTGCAGCTTTTCTCCTCAGGTCTCTACTGAAAATGGGCCTTTGGCTCAGTTAGACCAACCCGGTTAACAAATGGCAATAAATAAATAAATAAATAAATAAAAAATAAATATTTCTTCCCAGAGCGTTCTGCTTTCGAGGTGGTAGAGAGAGTTTTCTTGTCTAGAGATCAGATGGCTCCAACTCCCTTGGATCTCCCTTCTGGTTCTCAGATGTCTTTCTGTTGTGAGCCTCAGCATTCTACTCAACAGGGGTAGCCAGCCCAAAGTCTCCAGACAACCCCACAGGGCATAGTTATCTCTTCCGCTACTTCTCTAAACATCCCACCAAAGAATTCCCTAAGAAGAGAAAGTGCAAGTGGAGGCACTTGGACTCCCCCCTCAGGAGTCAGTCATGGAAGATACAGATTTTGATGAAGGAAAAGGGTCCCAAGATCACCACCTGATGACATCTCCTTTGGAGACATTTTAGAAATCCTGTAGCAATTTGGTGATTGGTCTACCCAAAACCATTCTCAAGAGGAGTTGGTATTTCCGGAGGCTTTTGTCGCTGGCCCATCTACCTCCTGGGTGACTCTGACTAATGATGAAATCGTTGAGTTGATCTCTCAGCGGGTATGGAAGGAATTAATTCATCTGTCCACTCACCTAGCAGGGAGTCTAGGGTGTTGGACAGATTTGGGAAGTGAGTGTATGTATCAGCGACCTTTGCAATTAGGTCCCTGAACTACTTGTCGCACTTCACCAGATTGCAGATGGATTTGATCAAGGAGCTCTGAAAAACCCTCTCAGGGTCTAGTACTGCTGAGGCAGAGTCTTCTGTTCACACTTAGCCACCCTTCAGTTCATTATGAATTAATCTATGAGGCTCATTTCCCATGCAGCTGAAGTAGACTCAAGAGAGGCGGGTTAAGACATTTCCATTAGGAGACATACTTGAATGTGCCTGTGTGATTTTGTGGAGCCCTTCAGGTCATCATTCTTCAATGCTTTTTTGACCGAAGTTCATTATTTGACCCCAGGGTGAAAGACATACTCTCCAGGTGTGAGAAAGATAGGAAGACTCTGTCTGCTGTTGGTGCATGTTTTCCAACTCCTCAAAGAACCTTTTCCAGGAATCTGCAAGGTGGTCGAAAGATGTGGTTCAGAAAGTCCCATCAATAATACATGTGGAGAGAGTTCTTCCTGAGGCAGCAGGGAGAACTACAATGGAAGACTCCACCCGTGAGGCAGAGGAGGCCCCCAGAACCAAGGGTCCAGAGATTCTTTTTCTGACAGGCCCTGTAAGCTCTGCTGAAAGGAGGCCTGATTGTCCTACTCTGGAGACAGTCAGGGGTCATTTATCCCTGCACCACAGAACCTGGCTAGATTTAAAAGATACTTGGGTGCAGAGGATCTTTTCCAGAGGCTATATCATTCCCTTTTCCCTCCCACTGCCATTACAAAACAAAATTCCAAACATTTCATCCAGTCAGACAAAAGCAGCAGCTTTATAAATACAAAAGCTGTTAAACAAAAGAGTCATCCAAGAGGTCCCCCCAGACCAGAAAGAATTCAAAACTTACCCAAGATTCTTTTTAGTGCCAAAGAAAGCAGGACTGGAGGCCAATCTTGGATCTCAATGCTCTGAACAAGTCAGTCCAGCATACCAAGTTCCGGATGGTTACAGTGCAGTCCATTTTGCCTTTCCTGCACAAGGATGACTAGATGTGCTTTATAGATCTCCAGGATGCGTACTATCACAAAAATGAACAGACGGTCCATGAGATATCTACGCTTCCAGCTGGGAGCCAGTCATTTCCAGTACAGAACACTGGCCTTTGGTCTCACCACAGCTCCCAGGGTGTTTACCAAATGCATGCCAGTGGTAGTAGCTCACTTCAGACTGCAGGGATTCAGAGTGTTTCCATACCTAGATGACTGGCTCCTTACCGCCTCGACCAAGCATCTACTGAAAACAGCTTGAGACTATGTACTCCAGACTTGTTCCACTCTAGGCATCACAATCAAGAACAGGAAATCTCATCTTCAACCTTCTCAGTCTCTAGAATTCATAGCAGCCATTTTCAACACAACATCAATGATAGCGTCTCTGCCACTGGCAAAGGTTTAAACCATCCACTTTTAAGTCAGCAGAATAATTCAGAGTTCATCCATACCAATGCGCAAAGTATTAGAATTAGGGTCCACATCAACGGTGATAGTTTTGCTCCCACTAACTAGATATGATATGAGAATTCTACAATGGACGTTGGCAACCCAGTGGTCCATCTTACATCACCCCTTGTCCACCAAGATCAGCATAATTTGAGCCTGTAAAAATTACCTTTGGTGGTGGATTCACTCAGATCAAATAATACAAGGTCATTGATTCATCTTCCTTCAGCCCAAGGCCATAGTGACTATGGATGCTTCCGAGATTGGGTGGGTGGAGGCATTTCTTGGGGAAGACTGTTCAAGGCATGTGGTCCCCCAAAGAGGCAACGTGCATATCAGTGTGATGGAAATGAGGGCAGTACTCCCAGCATTGCAGGCGTTCCAAGACTCTCTCACTTCCAGCACTATTACGAACCAGAGACAATATGTTGGTCGTATGGTACATCAGAAAACAAGGAGGAGCCAAATCTTACCCTTGTGTCAAGAAGCCCTAAGAGTGTGGCAGTGGGTGAGCTCTTCAAACCAATTTTCTGATAGCAATGCATATAGCAGACAAGTTGAGCAGGTCGATTTTATTACCTCATGAGTGGTCTGTCAACACAGAAGTGGCAGAAATGATATTCTAGCAATGGGGCCAGCCATGCTGTGACATATTTGCATCTCTCCTGAACAACAAATGCAGCAGGTTCTTTGCCCCAGTCCCTCCGCTGGTGAAGCCACCGAGAGACTCTGTCCTTCACAACTGGCCCCCAGGTCTCCTCTGTGCTTACTCCCCCCCATCCCCTTAATCCCCAAAGTCCTACAGAAAGCATCTCGGCTGAAAAACAAACTAATCCTGTTTGCTCCTTATTGGCCTTGACAGATTTGGTTTCCCTTTCTTTGACCTCATGTAGTTTACCCAGCTTGGATTCTGGATCCAATTCCAGACCTCCTGTCTTAACCAACAGATATGACTCACCCGGGCATCTTGGGCCTCAAGTTAGCTGCATGGTATCTCCAGTTCCATTGATAGCCAGACAACCAAAGCTCGCATTTCCAGTGTGTCACATTCTTTTGTCTTCTCTCAAGGCTTCTACCAAGGAAATCTACAAAAGCAAATGGAAAAGATTTATCCATTGGGCACAACATAATGACATGGACCCTTTTTCAGCACCAGTTCATAAGATCCTTGAATTCTGACTTCCATTTTCAGTGAAGGGGCTAGGCCCTCTACAGTTAAAGTTCAGGTAGCTGCTATGTACAGTTCCCATATCAGAGTTAATTCTACTTTAGCATCTTCACGTCTTTGTAAGGCTTATAAAAGAAGCCTTTTTATTAAAGCCCCCCTTCAAGGACCCTAATCCACTTTGGGGTCTTACCATAATGTTACAGACCCTAACCCAGAGACCTTTTGAACCTGCGGCAAGATGCGAGTTACAATATCTGACTAGAAAAACAATATTTCTCATAGCCATAACATAGGCTAGAAGAGTATCATAATGGCAAGCCTTATCTTCCAAGCCTCCTCATTTAATCTTTCACAAGGATAGAGTGTTTTTAAGAATCAACCCTTCCTTCCTAAGGTGGTGTCAGGATCTAACATTAATCAAGAGATTAATCTTCGTATATTCGTTCCAGATTTCTCTAGCAAAGGCAAATACATGTTATACTTGGATGTTGATAGACAGTTATGGTTCTATCTGCACAGATCTGAGAAATTTAGAGAATCTGACCAGCTGTTTGTATCCGTTTCAGAAACCAAACTCAGTCACGAAAGTAACTTTATGAAGATGGGTGACTGATTGCATTTTCTTCTTCAGTAACAAGCTGGTTTGGTCCTTCCTAAATCCTTAAAGGTCCATTCAACTAGGTCCATGGTGACTTCATCAGCCTTCCTATACAGAACTTCCATGGATGATATTTGGACAGTTGCAACTTGGGCCTACCCACATACCTTTATTACTCATTACAAACTGGATCTGGTCTTGAGGGGAAGAGCAGCCTTCAGCTCTACAGTACTCAGGAATATCCTTCCTTAGAGCAGTAGCTGGGGACTGGACTCTGTCCCATACATTGAGAATGAATGAAAATTGACAACATCAGATAAAGAAAGTATATATCATCATAATGTTCCATCTGTGTTGTCCATTTTCATTCTTCTTCAACTCCCCTCCCTCCATCTCCCATCGATGTTTGTTTCATGACTTTTGGAATAGCAGGAGAGTGCACTCGAACCAAGTTCCATTTTGTTTGAGCTCCATAAAGTGATTTTCCATAATATGTAATTATATCTATCTATATGTATATATATGTATATATATATATATATGTGTATATATATATATATATATATATATATATATATATATATGTATATATATGTATATAAAATGTATATTTTCCAACTTAGCTGCAAACAAGATCTGGAGAAGGAGGGAGACTACAGCATTATGGTTAAGGGAGGAGCTCAAGAGTTTTTGGTTTCCATGAGCTGTAGAACAGCATCCAAGTCGAATCGGAAGCCATGTGTTGTGGAAGAATGAAAATGGGCAACACAGATGGAACATTAAGGTGAGTGCATAACTTTTTTTTCTGTAGCAGAGATTTGCATGTAAGTATTTTATAATATTTTTTTCCAAATGCTGTTATAAAAGGTAATAGAAAATACTTATTGGCATACAAAACAAATAAGTAAAAATAAATAAATAAATAAATAAATGCAATTTTGTTTACCTAACTATGAATAAGTAACAAAACAGTAAGTGTATTGCTAGAAAAATGACATCCGTATCACTCACTTTTTTGTATTATAATTACTTTTCTGTTGTCATTAGAAACATAAAACAAAAAGTGATACATTTGACAAGCTTAGGTCTGATACAAATAATATCTTTACTTCTCTGCTTCTGAAAAAAAGATAATCTAAATTACAGAATATGTCATTTGGCTGGATTGAGAGAGAGTCCCCTTTATTTGTGAAAACTGTACAGCCAAAAGTAGGGCAGTTTCTGTAATCACTGCAAATGTGATTCAGAGACACACGAATTGCATTGAGGAAGGACCTCATCATCAGCTTATTTGCATGTCTTTGACTCATGTGGCATTAACACTAGTGCTAGTCAGCACTTTCTTGTGGTAATTCCCTCTGGTGGCCCATGCATTCCAATGGCACAGTCACCCCTTATTCATTCTGCTAATGTGTGCTATTCAAACATACATGCACTTCCTCCATACCTCTTATCTGTCCCTTAGTTTGCAGAACATCCGTGCTCGTAAATCATGGATGATTATAGTCAGTCACTAATGGCACACATTAGAGTTTCTTCTTCTTAGTGTTCAGAAAATGAACTGTGATGCTTCAACTGTAACTGTATTAACTTTATGTTAGCCCAAGTAATGTTTAAAATTTCAACATGGCATTGTTTAGTATTCCTCCTGGCTTCCTCTGGAAGTCTTTAGCATTGCCATTTATAGTTGTGTCAGCAACCCCCATGAATCACCCTTCCAGCCCTCTCAACTGCCCTTGTTTTGTCTCTTACAACTCCCCTATTGTTTGTAACTCATACACCGTTACAGCTTGTCAATAATACCAGATGTCAGAGTTTAATAACAGTCTTTCAGAACATACATCAGGATTCAAGAGTTAATGGTTCATGAAGTCCTCAGTTGGCAGAGAGGAATAAAGGTCTTCTATGTTACAGAGCTGCTATTGTACCCAGGGTACAGGGTTCAAAGCTTTCCCACTTTCATATTTTGTTAGTGATTAAGGTAATATTTGAAGAATCCCCCTGGTGTCTAGCGTTAACACAGAGGACTAAAGTTCTGTCTTTATTAATGCATTGCTTCTTGTATCAGTATTAGATCATTCAAGGGATTCTTTCCTCTTTGTATTTTAGATGACTTAGGGCAATGTTTAATTAAATTTTCTAGTGTTACTGCAGAAGACTAAAACTCTGCTTTGTTATGGTTCTGCTTTCTGCACCAAGGGAACATATTTATATCAAACTTTTTAAGTAATATAGAGTAATATTTAATGAGTGCTCCTGGTGTATAGTACTCCTCCCCTGCTATTTCATAAGCTCATTAGTCTAGGGGAGTCTAGTGGTTTGGCAGGCCCCCATACACATTTATTATTAACATAGTCGCACTAACATACAATGTCCCCCTAGACACACACCAGACACTCTCTGTAGATCGTCCCCCTCACCTGATCACACTCATGGCCACACTCAACCATTCACCAGTACTTATACCGACAGAGAGAGAGGGGTACACACATACCTGCTTTACCTTCCCCTAACAAACTTTCTGCTCCAGTCACCCAGGTAGACACGCCATCTCTCTTTCTCACACACACACACACACACACACACACACACACCATTGTGGTCTAGCTTTAAACTTCCTGGCATTTGCCTATAATGCAGTCTCACCCATTGAAAGTTATGGGTGAATGCAAAATTTGACCAAGTTATTTTACATGGCCAGCTGAGCTAACTTACTTAGCTCAGTGATTGATCAGTCGACTGTGTAAATGCCTTACTGCAGTGAGAGCACATGGCTAATTAGCATAGGGCAGCCCCCTGGAATGCCTCATAAGCATGTTCCTTAAATGACTATTATTGATTTTATTTTTTATTTTTTTGTTTTATTTTACATTTGTTTACCAGGAAAGTCTGACTGAACACGTCCTTTTTCAGCAGAGGCCCGGGGAGAAAAACTCCACATTGAACATACAGAAATAGCAAAATGTAGAGTATACAAAATGCACGCATTGAACATACAGAAATAGTGTAATACATAGTGTGGAAAAGAGCTAAGATACATATTTAGGATAACATAGTTATTGCACATTAAAAGACAATTGAATAGGTTAAATTTGCAGGTTAGTGTCCAAAAAACATTACAATGCAATAGAAACAAACATGTCATAGCTTCAAGTGAATACTCATGATTGCAACTATTATCAAATTGATCACATAGAGAAGTCAGAGATGATACTTCTCCACATTGGTGAGTTAGTACTGAGAGAATGATTCTTTACAGAGTGACAGGAAAAGTAGGAATAGACAGTCAGAGGTGGTGAAGTTTGATAAATTGTAGGATACCCAGAGGAAGTAGAAGATAGGAGACAAGTGATGTCAGTCAGGGGTAAAGCAAGGACACAGCCGTTTGTTTAGGAGATGGGCTTTGGAATAGGGATGCAGTGGTAGTTATGTTATCCGGAAGTATATTCCAGATTTTTCCTATATAATTTGAGAACAAAGAGTCTCCAGCTTGATTTTTGGATGCATTGATTTTTATGAATTGTTTGTTAGAGGAGTGTAAGGTTCTTTTAGTGGTAAATGCTGGTGTTTTCTCTGGTTCATAGAGAATTGTATGGGCCATGGTTAATTGGATATAGTGAAAGAGTTGGGGGAACTCTAACCAGCTAAGTTGCTTGAGTGCAAAGCAATGGTGGGTTCTGGCTGGTAAGTTTGTAGCATATCTAGCTATTTTGTTATAACAGGCTTCAAGTTTTTGTAACTCATATTTTTGTAGGTTAGTGAGTATAGGAGCTGTGTATAGCAGTGTGGAGATGAGATGTGTTTGGGCAATGGCAATTCTAGTATTTGTAGTAAAATAGTGTTTATTCCTATATAACATTCCAAGTGAATGTCAAATTTAAGTTTGCAGTCAATTTCAACTCCTAGTCGTTTGGTATGTGGGTATGGTGAGATGGTGTTATTTAGTGAGAAAATGTTAAATGTGTTAATGGGAGAGACAAATTTAGTAGGATGGAAGATCGTAAGTTTAGTTTTCTTAGGGTTTAATATTAAATTAGAATTTGTGAGCCAAGATTCAACTTTAAGAAATGCTTCTTGTGTTAGTTTCTGGAGTTCCTGAAGTAAGTGAGCAGCACATATCACTGTTGAGTCGTCTGCATATTGAATGAGTGAGGCTTGTGGGATTGACAAATGGAGGTTGTTTGTAAATATTGAGAATTGAAGTGGGCCTAAGATGGAGCCTTGAGGGACACCTAGGGTTACTGGTAAGAGGGATGATAGGGTGTGTTGCCAAGAAACTGCGTGTTGATGTCAAGTAAGTTAATCCTGGAACCAAGCAATAGTAGAGTTATAAAAGTTTACATCACAGGGGAGATTTAGAAGTTTGGAATGAGAAACCATATCAAAGGCTTTTGATAGGAGATGGAAGATAGAGGATACATAGTTATTATTGTTCCTGTGATAGTTGTCAAGTGTTAGCGACATTAGAGCTGCTGATGTGCTATGGTATGATCTAAAGCCATGTTGAGTGTTGGTTAGCAGTTTGTCGGTTTGCAGGTATTCAGTAACTTGCATATGAATGATCCTCAGAAGTATTTTGGACAGTGGTGATAACATTGCAATTGGATGCTAGTTGGAGAAATTGGTTGAAGAGCCACCTTTCTGTAGGGGTATAATGTAAGAGGTTTTCCAAATGGGGGGATCTGCTGTTCTGCTATGGACCTATTGATTAGTATTGCTATAGGATAGGCTATTCTGTCTGCTGCTATCTTTAGATACTCACCAGGTAAGTTGTCTGCAGCTAGTGTAGTAGGGTTTAATTTTTTCAGAAGATTTTGATTGTGCCAGTGGATACCAGTTGCAGGGAGTAGGTTGAGTTAATGTTGGGAAGGATACCGGGAGTTGTGTTGGCTGAGGGGGTTTGTTTGTTTGACAGTGCTAAGATGGTTTCAGTAAAATATTTAGTAAATTGAGTAACGATGTTGTCTGAGGTATTAGTAGTGGTAGGAGGGGGTGTGCTGAGTTTGCCTGGAAGAAGTATATTATTTATAGCTGTCCAGAATTTTTGAGGATTATTACAGTGCTTAGTTTGGATTTCAGAGTAGCAGTTTATTTTATCCTTTTAGTTAATTTCTTTGCTTTATTTTGAAGTTCGCGGTAAGTTTTTAGAGTGGATTGTGACCTGGTTTTATTCCAAGTTGTCCAGGCCTTATCTGTAGATCTAAGCAGTGATTGTGTTTCCTTAGTTATCCAAGGTGAACAGTTCAGTTTAACATGTATAAATCTGCTGGGAGCTAGAGAACTTAATATGGCAAGGAAGGTAGAGTTGAAATATTCAATGGCTTCCTGTAGGGGAAGTTGTTTCAGTGGTGACCAGTTACATTGTTTGAGTATATTTATAAGGTTGCTGGGATTCAGATGTTTTTTGTTTCTTATTTGTATGTATGTAATATGTTTGGATGGATTTGTTGTTTTTGCGATAGTCTCAGTGATCACTTCACAACTTTTACTATCTGGGAGACAGCTAGAGTAGGTATGAGGGTTGACTTATTTGTTAAAATCCAGTCAAGAGTGGAGTGTTTGTTAGATGGTTTGTTAAACCTGGTGGGTGATTGGATGAGTTGGTTAAAGCTGAGCAGGTTAATTCATGTTTTGGGGGTTGGGGAATTAGTCTAACCAATTGATGTTGAGGTCATCCATAATTGTTTCCTGAGGAAAGGATTTGTTACAGTAATGTAATACATTTTCTAGTGTCTGGCTATTATCCCCTGCTGGCATGTAGATGCCTATTATGTATATATGTTTCTTGGGGTTAATGTTTAATTTGGCAAATGCAACTTCTGCATTGTTAAGTTCTAGTGTTACTATTGAGAGGTGGCTTTTAAAGAGTAGGGCTACATCTCCCCGTCTTTTAGTTGTTCTGTCGGTACGTATGACATTATAACCACGTGGTAGTGTTTCATTGCTGGAGGTATTTGGGTTTAGCCATGTTTTTGTGAGAAGTACAGTATCAGGGGAACAGTGAGAAAGATTAGCATGCAGCTCATGGATTTTATTGTTAATACTTCTTACAGTCATATTTAATAGTAGAGTAGTAGACAAGATAGGACACTCCCCAAGAATTCCTCATTAGCAGGTAGCTCAGATGACAAGACAGCGCAGACCAATAGAATAACTGCAGAGGGCCTGGTTCTGAATCAGAAAGGACTTCTACCAGTAGATGAGTTATGCCTTACTGCTTATGATAGCCATTTTGAATCCCGGGACAGGTTTTATTTGATAGCAATACTTATTTATGGAAATTAATTTTGTGAATTTCTTCTCTGAAAACAAAGGTATTGGTGAATAAAAGCCTTTTTTTCTTTGTGAATTTAGTATTAAAATTCAGACAGCTTAAACACCATGCAGGATATGTGTATACAGCTAAATACAAAATTTACAGAGTAGCATCACAGCTGACTTTTTTTTGGGGGGGGGGTATAGGCTTAAAAAGTAAAGTAACACATTTATTATCATATGCTTATGTAGAAAAGTTATATAATTACAAATAAAAGTTGTTTAATGGTACCCAAGTTATGGCAAATATGATTTCATTTGTTAAAAAAGTATTCTAGCAGTGGCTTGGTTAGGATAGGAGGAGATGAGATAAAAATGGTGATGTAATCTACAGGAAAGTCTCCAGGAATAGATGGTATTCTTATGAAGTTTGGAAACTAGGAGGGAAGAAAGTGATAAAGATCTGAAAAGTTTTGTTTAACACAATTTTAAAAGGAGTAGAACCACCAACATCGTGGAAGAAAGTTGTGGTGGCTGTTGTGACACCCATGCACTGACCCAGTAGTCAAGGAGTCTCAGTCTCACCACTAACACCAGTGAGGGGCGTCCACATTGGGAAGGATAACAAATACACAGTAAAGTACAGTTTCCCTTAAGAGCACACAGAGATCACGGTCAGTCTGGGGCTGGTTTCTCCCTTTCTCTCCAGATCCCCAATAAGACTCCCCACTGGCACAGCTGTAGGGTACAGGTCTCAGCCTACTGCTTAAGCTAAAACCTCCAGCACCCTCTCTGCCCAACCAGTGCTTCATGTCCCTGCCCATGTAGCTGACAAACACACTCACACTTTAAGATATGAGTTATATACAACCACACAGACACTCCTGAGGAAGGCTGGCACAGATTCTCCAGCTATGCCCCCTTTTCTGCCTGGCTATAAGGTAGAAATCAATCCCACCAACCACTAATATCAGCTACTAATAAGGCCCTTACTAAAGGGTGTCCAATTGTTACTGTATAATATTATCCAAATAGTAAGTGTGACTGAGCAGCAAGACTATTGGAGTGGCTTTGTACAGTATCACTATATACATATAATGTACTCTAGAGCTTAAATTATCTCTACACAAAACAGCCACAGTTAAAAAGTTTAAAAATATTTAATAATAAAAACACAAGACAATACTTTTTTCTACAAAGTGCTAGTCAAGAGTTCAGAGATCACAGGAAAATTCTTAAAATAATACAGTAGAATAGTTCTGACATCAATACAGAAAACAGCTAGACTAAACTTAATATTTTCTATCTATATCTAAGAGCAATCACAGTTTTAAATAAACTTGCATATAGAGCAAAAGCAGAGTATTGGTGAGTTGTCAGCTTTACACAAAATCCAAAAAATTCTCTCTCCCTATCTCTCTCTGAGACAGTCTTTTAAATTGATAATACATCCTGCTAACTCATTTTAGATTACATCATTCTTAACAATTCTCCGGTTTCCCAGGCTAACAGAAACTCTACCTTTACATTTCTTAGTAAGCTTGCACCTGGTCAGGAAACTACAGCAATTAACAACATTATATATGTAAAATCTAGCAATTAACTCTGGTCTCTAAACAATAGAAAGAATCTGCTGGTTCAGACACCACGGTTCCGGGCCCTGAGATCAAACAGTCATAAAATGCTTGACATTTCAGCATTCTTACAGCAGAGTGCACTGTTGTTACATTTTTGCAGTTCAACGTCCAATGCAGTCTTCTCACATTTAAGAAAACAAGCCTATGGCTTTTATTAATATTTACAAAGACATAGAATTATATACAGAATTCTATCTAGCTAGGCTGGCATCCTTCACATATCTTCACATAATACCTAAAGATGGTAAAGACACATCAGATCCAGCTTCAGATAGGACATTTTCATTTCTAAGCCACGATTTAAAGTGTTTACTTCTGTAATGGCTAAAAGAATGGCAGAGGTGTTGTTGAAATTGATAGATATGGATCGGTGTGGTTTTGTAGATTGGAAGCAAACATTTGACAACATTAGTAGAAAAATGATGATCCAAAGGGAAGCAGATTGTAAGAAAATACCACTATTGTTAGGTCCTTATGTAGAGAAAATGTCCGACAGAGTAAATTGAGATTTTATGAGTAGGGCAATGGAAGCATTTGCAGTCCTTGATACAGTAATAAGGTTAATTAGGAGGACATATGAGGGATCAGATGTGAAAAATTAATGTTGGGGGATCCACTCTGATAAGTTCTGTTTGAACAGAGGAACCAGGCAGGGGTGTCCTCTTCCCCCATTATTATTTGCAGTATATTTAGAACCACTAGCAAAAAGTAATGGAGTCAGAAATTCAAGGATATGCAGATGATATTATTTTGTACCTGATAAAATCGGAAAAGGACATGTCAGTGTTATGGAACATACTGAGATTATGTCAAGTCTTTTTAGGATACAAAATTAATGAAGATAAAGGCAATAGCTGTAAACTATGAACCCACACACAAATTGGTTCAGCAATACCCAGATATTTATGGGGAAATGATGAAATGAAGTACTTAGGAATAGGGGTTAAAATGGATTCTGTTATGGCAGCTAAGGCTATGTGGGATGACAGTAAACAAAAGATAATACAAAAACTGAGAAACTGGAATCTCTGTTTTATGGATATTGTTAACAAGATACAAGTAGTGAAAATGTTTAGTCCCTTTAGTTTTATATACATAAAATAGAAGAAATCTGAGTACACCACCACAGGGCAAGACGCATAATGTTTATAAAAACAATTTAATCATATTTAAAACAGATAAAACAAAATTCAATCCCAAAAGGACGAAATGTGCTTTCGGTTAATACCTTCTTCAGTTTGTGTAATTCCTTTGGTTCAACTGTGGTTTAAAAACATCAGAACTCCAATTACACATCTCAACTCATTAATGAATAGACCAATTACAGGGCTAGTATGGAAATAAGCCCAATACAGCCTATTTAATATTTATGCCCCTGTTTTTTAAGATAAGTTTTAGGGGAATCATAGCATTCAGTCCTGGTGGCTTGTACGCTTTTAAGTTCATAATCCATTTGATTTCACAGGTTTCTGTTGAATTTTTCACATCACCTCCTCTGGCATTTTGATTAACAAGTTGAACAACTTGAAAATAAAAAGAATGTGCGCACAAGCCACCAGGACTGAATGCTATGATTCCCCTAAAACCTATCTTAAAAAACAGAGGCATAAATATTAAATAGGCTGTATTGGGCGTATTTCCATACTAGCCCTGTAATTGGTCTATTCATTAATGAGCTGAGATGTGTAATTGAAGTTCTGATGTTTTTAAACCACAGTTGAACCAAAGGAATTACAAGAACTGAAGAAGGTATTAACCGAAAGCGCTTTTCGTCCTTTGGGATTTAATTTTATTTTGTCTGTTTTAAATACGATTAAATTGTTTTTATAAACGTTATACTTCTTGCCCTGTGGTGGTGTACTCAGATTTCTTCTGTTTAATTGTACTTTTGGCTGAGGCACCTTTAGCGGTTATAGATTTGTTTACTTTCTATTTTAGTTTTATATACAGGTCAGGCATTTTTTATCAATCAGAGGAGAAGCTGTTGATAGCAATTGATAAAGAGTTAGAAGATTTTATCTGGGAGGGGAGGAAGGCAAAAATCAAGTGGAAAAAGTTGATCCATCAAATATTACAAGGTGGTTTGTAATTACCTGATTTGAATTTATATTTCAGGGCTATACAGTTAAGGCTGCTATACATAGCACAGGCAGATAGCTATAACTGGAAAGGGATAATCATGAAACAGGGGAGACGTTTAAGAAATAAGTAGTGTGTGAGATTTTGGATGTAGATACTTAAGGAAAGTAAAAGCCATACAGAATATTATATTCATAAAGTAGCAGACAGTATTCTAAGAACTAAGCCGACATGGAAATAGGGAAAGGCTATTCTGCTGATAGGGATGACTACAGTTAGTAGTACAGACAATAGGAAGAAGGTGCTGGTGAAAATGGTAAATGAATCAAGGTATTTGGATCAAATAATTACTGAGAGGAAGATAATAGAATGGAAGAAGCCAAGAATACATTTGGACTGCAGGTTAGAGACTGCCACCCTTCCCTGTGAAGGATTGATATCAGAGTATATGGTAAACAGGAAGAAATAAGGGGATCCTAAGTGAAAGAACAGGACTGGTAGAGTTTTTAGTTGAATCTAGAACAGAAGCTGTTGTTAAAAAATGGATAATTAGTAGGGCGTATAAAAATATTACATGGTAACTCTAGGAATCAGAGGAGATAAAAAGAATTGGGAAGAAAATGAATGTGCAATTTAACAATGGGAGAATACATGTATAGCTCTCAAATATGCAATAAAATCTAGAACATTTAGGATTTTTACTTGTAAGTGTCTGCATAGGTATTTTTATACCCCAAGCACATTACAAAGAATTTTTCCTCAGGTAGATTGCAAATGTTGGAAGTGTGATAGGGAAAAAAGAGGTAATTGGGAACATAGTTTTTGGAGTGTAATTAGTTGGCAGACATAAAAAAAACTCCTTGCAGATTACTCTATCAGACATACTGAGTGAGCAAATTGGTGTAACTAAGGAAATTATTTTTTTGAGCTGTAATACAGTATCTGAATTGCCTAGGCATAGTAAGGCCTTGCTGAGTTTAATTCTGTTAGCTGCCAAAACATATTGCTAGAAAATATAAATCAAAGTCTAAAAACCAACTGTATCAGTGGTAGTGAATATAGTAACAGAGATAAAAGAACTGGAAGTGGAACCTTTAAAAAGAGTAGGAGCAAATTACATAGAAAAAATGTGAATTGTGATAACGATACTTGTTGAATAAAGTTTTGGAGGAGCAAGGAGATGTAAGGCAAGGATTGAATGAGTTGTGTAATGTTTATCTGACAATGACTCTATAGAAGTTTATATGTGATGTATAATGTCTGCAACTGAAAATATGTCAGCGTGGTTTGTTTTCATTTATATAAATGTGTGGTTGCCTTTGTCATAAGTGATAATTCAATAAATATGTTTTGGTAAAAAATTTCTTGGTTTAACATCAAAAAGACCTTTATGCAGTTTTATGTATTATTTCAATGTTATATTTTTGCTTCTATTTTAAAAAAATCCATAAGCTTAAATAATGAGTTATTATGTATAGCAGAGTAAATTGCAAGCAAAACAAACCTTATGTATACGAAATTGTGATTCGCACATTATCTAATATATTTGGGCTACTTTTTCAGTGTTGGTTTTGTAAGGATTGTTTATAACTTGAAGTAGGGTTTTCAGGTAAAAGACATCATTTTTGCTTTGTTTTGTTGGGATTAAGTAGTAAGTTGTGACCTTTTAGCCAACTTTCAGCTGTAGAGAAAGAGGTTTGGGTGCTTTCTTGGAATTTGGCTAAGGAAGGGTCTGCACATATCAAACTCGAGTCATTGGCGTATTGCACTATATTGGCTGGGTGTGTGGTAATATGAAGTTTATTAATGAAAATGTTAGAGAAGGGGTCCAAGTATGGATCTCTGCAGGACTACAGGTTACTGGTAGAAAGGAAGAGAAGGTTTGTTACCATTTGATGGCTTGTTCCTTTCGAGAAAGGTACCTCATGAACCATGAGAGGGAGGGATGAGAAAAGCCAAAAAAGACAAGTCATACCAGACTACACACGCTGGAAAGTCAGCTGTAGTGAGATGTTTTCTTCAGAAACTACATACACTGTCTCATACTGATGTTCACAGCTTTTGTAACATCATAGGAAATAGAAGGGAAATGAGTCAGAAGGCCATTTACCCCTTGCCAATATGCACCGTCATGCTGTATCTCGATCAGTCTCAGTGTAAATTTATAGGTACTCATCCAATAATCCAGGTATAATTTCACAGATTCAAAGATGTCATTTTGTTTAATTCGTAAGGAATAAAGCACTCCTCAAGAACCCAAAGGAAGCTGAGTTAAGGGATAACACATCAAGCTTTTCCTGCTAGCAGAGGGACTATAGGGAAACAATCTCCACTTGGTTAGGTAGTGATGGAGCCTGACTACATGCTTAATGTGTTTAAAAAGATACATTCCAAAATGTGTGTTGTACTCAATAACTGCTCTAATTGGGACTAAATACAGAGAGAGAGAGAGAACAGTTTTTGACCAGTTTATTATGATGTCCCAAGAGACCTTGGGACCCGGGTGGACAGTAGTCTCTCTTTTGATAGTCACATCGCCACAGTAGTCAGGAAGTCCTTTTACATGGCACACCTCATCATAAAAGGGATCTCATCCATGAAAAAAGAGGTCATTGTTCCCCTCTACTCGACACTCATTAGACCCATTATAGAGTACAACACCCCTTGTGGAATTTACCTCACAAGACATCTGCAGCAGCTGGAAAGGCCACAGAAGTACCTCACAAAAAGGATTACTGGCCTCAAACAAATGCCCTACACTGACCGCCTCAAAAAACCCCAGCTTTACTCCGTAGCATATCGTCTACTCCAAGGTGATCTCTGCCTAACATATAAAGCTATGTCAAACCCAGAGCTGTTGGACATGCTACACCTAAAGAAATCCCAATCCCTCCAAGCTACATGCTCTAGGGACCTAAACCTTGTCACCACAATAAATAGGACATGCTGGAGGTATAGATTCCTGTCCCAGAGACTTCCTATACTCTGGAACAGGCTACCCATCTATGTCAAGCAAAGTTCTTCATTAGCACTCTTCCAAGAAAAATCTTGACGAGTGGATGGGAAATAGGAAATACACCCCGGGATCACTTCTGTGTCTCTGCTCGACAGTGGCACAGGAAAATAACTTTCTTGGGTGGGAACCTTGTTGGCTAGGCTTACATAGACCCTTGGGCCTATAGCCTAGTACCTACCTATGAACCTATGTGCTAAATACAATGGTTGCTGTTGGGTGGTTGAAAGAGAAGAAATTATCAATCTGTATTCCGTGCTGTCTGACTATGTTGTGATATGGAAGGTAAGCATTAGCTATTCTGCATATTAGGAGTGAGAATCGTTTACCAGATGTGACAATACTACATTTCCTTATATTTAGTTTTAGCCCTTTTATTGACCATCATTTGTTTCATAGGTAATGAAAGGGTATCAGAGGAGGATTTGAAAATAACCATTTTGCAAACACCTGCAGACTTAGTTAACTAGTGCCCCTGACATCTGCAAATTTAGTTAACCAGTGCCCCCGATTTCCAGTCTGGAGAACTAAGTAGATGCTGAAAAAGAGGGGCCGAAGTACTAAGCCCTAGGGCACACAACTAGTTAGCTTCGTAATTTCTCAGAAGGCACCTGCCTCCTTAACTGTGTTGGTTTTGTCATTCAGCCAGTTGGATGCTCATCATGTGTGGCTCTACTTTTAATGCACTTAGTTTATTAAGAATGTCAGCATGGAGTTTAGCAATAAATGCAGCACCAGGGTTCACTTTAACTGGGAAATGCTTCTAGCCCATTTTAGAAATACTATGTACTGGGTTTTTTTTCTAACTACACATAGGCCTGTGAATATTTACGGTCTGCATCAACTGCTAAGATATTTATGATTTGCATTATTAGCTGGAGAGGATGCAGGCAACTAGTAACTGATTTAAATCATGACATTTTACGACGTGAGAGTTTTAGCTAATGTACAGAGCATAGAGCTAGGAAGGTGATTGTATGTTAAAATGCTAATGAAGGTAAACTCATTGTTGTGTTGTGCACTTGTTAAGCAAATGGAAAGTAAAATCCCTGGGTCACTACTTATCCCAGGTCATCTGTGTTTCAACCATTTCCACCATGGAATCAATGTGGGCATAGCATATTCTACTGCCGTAAACATATGGTCATTGAGCTCCTTTTCAAGGTGTAGCTATGGAGGGAGAATATCCTCTTCCCTGAGTTCCCTCACTGAAAATGAACCTTTTTTATGGGTTCTCATAGACAGGATGTTATTGTATGTACTTGTATCTCTCACTTATTTAAAATATGTGTACAAATTGTGTATCTGTATGTTTATGTGCACATATACATTTTGGTTTCTGTATGTCTGAGTATTTTATATTTGCTTATAACTGTAGGCTTTTGTGTATGTGTTTAATGTGTGTAGTTCATTATTATCTTTGTGATTCCCATGCCCCTGTTATTAGCTTTCACACTGTATAGATCTATGTAATTAGTGTTCATAATGCTTCATCTGCAAGTTAATTGCCCACCCTTTAACAAGTTAGTACAGCACTACTCCCCCAATAGAATTTTATGCTCTAGAGAAAAACATCACCAGTCAGTATAATCAAATCAACTAATATTGCAGGTCACTCTATATTCAAGTCGTCATCATCATCATCATCATAGGTTTATAGGTTTATCTTAGACTAACAATCACCACGGTGTTTGCAAGCTTAGCCACGCAGCTCAACCCAGTTTTGTTTCAGGATTCCTTGGATGGTGGAGTATGTTTGTTAGTAAAGAGGTAGCTAAGGGCTAAATGGGGATGGTATGTTTAGTTGGGGATTCATTTAATTATTGTCGACCACTGTTCATCAGGCACAGGGGCCAGACTAGGGATAAATTTGCAATTTCCCATCCAGTGATCAAGGTCCCTTGTAAATAGGGTCAGGGGGATGAACTCTGCTTCATGTAGATGGAGAGCTTATTCCATAGTGTGGGGATCCTTTGAGACTTATATCTGTTTCTCCTGTAGGTGCTTTTTCTGTCACAATCAGTTCTTATCCTTTCATCTAGTTTGTCTAGTGATGTTTGCCTTGCGGATGTGCAAGAGATCCATCAGAGCTGGATGTGAGGATGCTTCTTATTTGGTAGGCAAAGATCACCTCTCAGTAAACTGTAGGAGACTGAGTACAGAGATAGGATCTTAAGACAGTCTGTTTAGGACAGTGTATTCATACCTTGGATTTTTCTGGTGAGGAACATTTGAAGGGCATTCCAACTGTTGTATGTCCCTAGTTAGCTAAATGCCAAAGGGGGCATTTTACTCAGTGATGGATCTGATATGGACTGGGTAGAGTGGTGCCATCACTTCCCTGGACTTGTATGCCATACCTTTGCTTATGAGTTATGCAAAGTAGAATGCTATTCTTACTATCTTAGCTAGGTGTTGTTCAAACACCAGATTGCTGTCTACATGTGTTCCCAGATCCCCGACTGTCTTGTCAACCCTTAGGGATGTTTTATTGATTAAGTAATTAGTTTGGGTGGCTGAGTTCCCAAGTGCGCTATAATTATAATGCATTTCTTAGCACTGAGTTTTAATCCATGGCTTTTGCATCAGTCATTTGTTTGTGTTAGACCCTCTTGTAGGATGTTGGTGTCATGTGGTGAATCTGTGATAGCTCCCGATTTACAGTCATCTGTGACTTTGCTGAGCCAGAGACCTTTAACATTAACCTTTACTTCCAAGAAGTAGGTGCCAAACAGGAGCAGGCTCAGCAGAGAACCCTGGGTACTCCACTGATAACCAGTCTCTTGGTGGATGTGGTCTCACTGTTCCTGACTTATTGGGTCCTGTCTGTGAGATAGCTGGCAATCCTTAGAGTTATGTACAGATTTATGCCTAGTTGTGAGTGTTTGTCAACAATACCTGATTAGAGTAGTGTATCAAATGCCTTTGCCAGATCGAGGTAGGTGGTATGCACCATTTTCTCTTCATTCATAGCCATGATGATCCTCTCAAAGAAGTCTACCTGGTTAAGTAGGCAAGACCTTCCCTTAACAAAGCCAAACTGGGATGGGTCCAGTGTTTGTAGGTTGCCAGTGTCCTTATTAATCATGCCCATGATAATTTGTTCCATGACTTTGCATATTAGACTTGTCAGACTGATGGGTCTGTAGTTCCCGGGGTTGATGGTCCTCCTTTATGAAGAAGGATGACCATTGCAGCTCTCCATTCACCTGTTGGAGTGTTTCTGCTCTAATCAAATCACTTCACCAGATAGAGTGCTCCTGGGCTACCTCTTAAAAGACACACTTGTGTCCCGTGGTTTGCCCCAAGTTGTTTTCACACGTGTTGCATATTTGTCTTTTGAATTCCTTCACCCTTCACATAGCCCATGATTAGTGCTTCACTATATACTGTTTGGTTATGAATCCCAACATGTCTCTTGTACTTTGACATGTTTTCAAATGGATATTCACTAAATGTGAGTTTTAAGGGAAGAGAAGCTTACTGTTTCTGTCATTTTTATGTTTTCCCCCCTTCTTTCCCTCTTGCTGTCACAGTGCCCCATATCCTTTGATGTGTGTATTGTCACGGCAGTCTTTGCCCCCCAGTCCAATGCACAAATTTGAGCCAGGGACAATGAGGTACTTAAGGATATCCTTGGAGGGTCATTGCTGTCACACTTCAAGCCATACGGGTTATATTTTATGACCTACCCTTATTTATTCCTTTCCCCTTTCTTGTGAATCCCATGGGTGTGTCCGAGGGGCAGATATGCACTGAAGATGTGTGGTGTATTGTCCCACCTCCAAGGCAGCTCAGTCTGGTCTCCCTCCTTCTTCCCATTGTAGCAGGAGATGCGTGCAGGACTGCCGTCCCTCCCAGAGATGGTAACTTGTATCCCTCCCTGTCGCTCTGTCAGTTGCCCAAGATGGTGAGTGAAGCTGGCTTGGCTGGGACGTAGTCAGAGCTTTATCTTTCTATGCCATCAGAGCAGCGCAAGTTTTTTGTTTTTTCATGCTAAGTCTGTTTTCAGAGTTAGTGTTTTGTTTAGAAAATAGGTGTCAAGTGTTTTTTTTTTTCTTTGGTGTAACATTTGAAAAAACTTTTTAATTCAATTCCAAATATCTGTGATTATAAAGCTAAAGAAAAGAACAATATGCATAGTGAGGGATTTGAACAGTGTTTTATAGTAACTCGGGAGAAATGGACAAGTAATGGGTATTGGTATGGCTGAGAGGAAGCTGGTTCGTTACCCTGCACAGGGCCTTGTTTGACTATATTCAAGCTCTTTTGACTCTGGAGGCGTATGGTGCAATAATGAAGCATTATCAGCCATTCAGGCAGGTCATCCTGTAGTGAGTGATGTTAGAGTTGATAGCTATACTTGATGACAGGGAAAAAATAATGAGGTCAGAAATGACATCTAGATGTCCTACAAGCAAACCCCCCCCCCCCCAATAAAGTATTTCTGATTTTTGTATGACCTTTGGGTTATTGAACAAAAGCTACTGCAAGACCTGCATTATCTCTAGCTGTTTTGCTTTACTGGTTGCAGTAAAGAATGATTTATTTTATTAATAGGCCTGGATTGTGTAATATAGTGTAAACATGTTGCATTTTAGTATTATATTTTTACAGTAGCTTCTGAACAGCCTCCAGCAACTGCAAAGGGGTTAACATTTTTCATGTCTTATAGTCTTCATTGCTTGGAGAGAAGATGAGAACTGTCTTGATCTTCAGCATCCATTATGTAGTGATTGTTGCATATTACTGTGATATAATCTTCTCTGCCAGATCAGATTGCAAAGGATTTCTGCATTTAGTTAAAAACTGTTTCTCTGTGTGGCAGTTCTGACTTGTTAATGAGCTGCATCCTGTGTAAGAGTGAAGGGTGTGACTCTTTTTACTTTCTGTGGAATGAATGAATGGAGTGCTTTGAGGTTGTTGTTGTGTCTTTCGGCTTTTCCCGGTTAGGGGTCGCCACAGCAGTAGATTTTTACGTGCCAAGTTGCCAGCTCTGACACACAACCTTCAGCGAAGGTACACCCATTCACACATGTCTCCACACAGAAGACGTTTTAGCTGAGAATCGAACAGGACAATGTCTTGTTGTGGGGCGACAACGCTACTGCAGCACTCCCACCACAGTCATAATGGAGTGCTTTGAGGTGATTAAGAATTTTGGATAGGCTCCTTAAGTTACCTGAACTGCATACCTAGTATCTAATTGTGAACCCATGGTCATGTTTTGCCAGTAATTCCCTTTTGCATAGCTGATTTAGTTTAAGAAATGTTATAGCAATATCATAGGCCATTTATTCTTCAAGGGGATCAGGCACTGCATTCCTAGGTTAGGCTCTGGAATGCAAAGCTATATGTCAACAGGAACATCTGTATTATTATTAGTATTTCTCATTACTCTGGCATTATTTATATGTCTTTTACTTTTACGGAGATTATGAATGTTAACATATGTTATCAGGTGGTTAGTATTTCTTATGCATATACCATAAATAATCTGCTATATAAACTGTGCTGCACATGCTGGGTTTTATGGTGTGGTGGTGATGATCTTTATACAGTTTCATGTAGTTCATCCAAAGCTGCCAATAAAGTACATTATTTTTTTCTTCATAGCAGTAAGGGATTAACAGAGTCAGCAAAGTAGCTATAACTGCTGGTGAGGTTATGGGGCTATCTGAGGATGAAAGTACGTTATGCTGTTATCTTTTTATCTCTAAACACACCTTTATATGGGTTTGCGGGTCTAGTGTGTGTGTGTGTGTGTGTGTGTGTGGGTGTGTGTGATTTATGTTGCAATACTTTACTATGGCTATTGTGTGTTTGTATGAAACAAAGCTGAGATAACTTACCTTTGTTATTACTAGCATTACTATTTTTTGACACAAGCATCTGAGAAGGATGCAGTCAGCAATGTAGCTATAATTGCTAGATTTGGGGAATTTCTGTGAATAACCACAACTGACCTTGCTGGTTTTGATAAAGTTAAAAAGTCATTAGTCTGTCTTTTGCAGAAATGTTGTGTAAAACAAATTGTAAATACTTAACTGTAGCTATTTTTTCCATTCAGATGTGATGGGTACACAATTAATAAAGTATCCATAACTAATGAATACAGATACTGGTGCATTATAATTACATCAGTTTGAGTGGTCTTTTATGGTTGAAATGTTCTGAAATGGGTAGTTTTATTATTACTGGCTAATACATTTTGCTTCACTGTTTTCTAGAAAAGATGTTCAAAACTATAAATATAAAACTCCCTCTAACATATGTTACTGTAATAAAGAGGAAATTTGATTTAAAATAATTAAGAAGGTAAAGCTAGAAGAACACATACATTTATGCATGACCCTTTAAATGGGTATTTGGGGGTTGGGTCAATAGTTTTAAAGCAATCCAGGGACCAAGGGTTACATAATCAGCTTCTGATTATACACATATATAATATTGTAGCAAAGAAAATACTTAAAAGCTCTAAAAATGTTGCTTATTGCAAAAAGAACTCAAAACAGGAAAAAAAGTGTAATCTTTGGAACTAAAACAACAGAGAAACACAATATTTGCTCACTGACATAAATGTGTTTGACAGTTTATTATGAATAGCTGCTTCTGTGGCTACTTTAACAAAAGTTTTCTCTCATTTTCCTCTAAGCTTCACTGGAGTGAGAGGCTGTATTTGTAATACTGAAACAAAAAGAGTTGTCAGCTTGCTTCCATTGCTGGTCTTAACTTAAAGAGCTGATAACATTGCATGTACAAGCTAACATTCCTTTCTTTTTTCTCAGTCACATGCTAGTCAGTGACTGCAACCAGGTCAAAGAAGGAAGTATTCTCTGTACCTTATCAGGTCTCATTTTAGAAAGTCTGTTGCAGTAAAACAGGTAACAGTCCTGTCTTTCACCTTTTGGTCTAGGAGGGAAATTACAGTAAAAATGAACTGAAGTATTTTTCTTTTGATTTTCTGAAAGTGAACATAAGAAAGGTCTAAGTTCAGTCAAAGGCACATCTCACTGACCAGTCTTTCACTGGACCTGTGGCTCTCACATGGTGGCAGTTTTATGCCTCAGAGGTTAAGCAAATTAGCCAGAAGAACTACAAGGTAGGACACAGACTGTAAGATACTTAGGCTGGAGATTTTATTAGGCACAAAACCTCACTCAGTAAAACAAAAAGTCTTACTGGTGGTTTATCTAGTACCAGAGGTTTTGTCAGAATATTTAGCTATGAGTACAGTTATCTAAATTATCAGCAGTGTATTTATCAATAGGTGTAAATAAGTTGGTTCAAGGCTTATTTGTCCCATTTCCAAAGCCTGTTGCTCTAGGTTCAAATCAAGCTAAAAATTAAAATGGCTAGAATGAAGCATGTCAGATTTGTATAAAATGTATTAAAGTATTACGGATAAATTAATAACTTAATTTTAAGTAAAAGTACTATAAAACATTATTAAGTTAGAAAAAGTCACTCGTGTCAGTTTCGTTTGGCTGTTAGGGAGGCAGGTGAAATATCATTTGTTAAGTCTAAAATGCTCACAAAAAGTACCCTGCTCCATCTAAATGACTTTTATAGACAGAATTCTTCTAACAGTCTTTGGTCCACAGTGAGAACTGGAAAATAGTAGAGTTCTGTGTCCAGACTCTAGGGAAGTCCAGAAAACTGAAGATAAGTATTTGCAAACCCAGAATGTCCCCATGGTAAATTTCCATTTAATCACAGGTTAGAACTTAGTTTGATACCTCTCCGGGTCTCTCCAGGTTACTTTCCTTTCCACCACTGGAAATGGGTCTTCTTTTCCCTTGGATAACCCATTTCCTGAATTATCTAGATTCAGTATCACAGTCATTAGTTCCTTTGTCAGAGTGTTGCTGTATAGCAGTCCTCAGTGATATACCCAAGCAAAGCCCTTTCTGAATCTGTCTGCAGCTGTGATATCCAGGCAACTCATGACTAATTGTCCATGTATGGCTGTTGAAGTAGCAGAGAAGAAAAGACTGACTGTCCAAGTATGACTAAAGAAGGAAGCTCGAATGAATATCTGAAGGAAGGCTGAATATCTGTCTGCACAAGTTTCTCTGGAGTGTATATCTCTTAGAAAAGGAGGGAAGGCTTTGGAATTTCTTTGTTCTGTCTGGACTATGGAGTGACTCCAGCAGTTGGTACATAATTATATTTCAATATTAGCCTTTGAAGCGACTTCCTTCTCTCTCAGTTCATTGCACTTAGAAAAAGGGTAGATGGATGAATATTCTGGGAGAAGAAAGAGAGTATTTATTGTATAGGCATTAAGTTCCTCATTAGATCTTATGAGCTTTATTACCCTTTCGGACCTCTTTTATACCTTAATTTCATAGAGCAGGATTGTGTCCAGTTTGTATGTGCCCTGATGTCTATTTCACAGGAAGGGTGCTGGGGGGATCTATTCCTTTTGCTGAAAACAGATACTTACAAGATTAATACCCAGCAGTATGGGTCATTATCAGTTCAGTGAAAAGTCAGTTCATAGAACTTCATTTTCAATACATTTAAATCGAACTTTTCGTTCATCGAACTGGTCATACTGAGATTGCGGTACAGTGAGGATTGGGAAATCTGCCCTTTCCTCACTGTAGTGCGATCTCAGAGTTGGTATATATAATCAGCAGGGTGTGGGGGCACAGCCCCCCACATGAGGGGAATTTGATGAATGGCATTTCCGATGTAGTGACAGTTCACTGAAGTGATATAGAACCCAGCAGTACATAAAGGAGAAATTAATAAGTGCAGTCAGTACACAGTAACAATGGCACTGTGCAAGGAATACACAACCGTATACACAATGCCATTAACTTTAATAGTAATAAAAGTAATAATAATAATCACAAATATCAATATTATTATGTTCTCTTTTATCTTATTAATATAAGGCTTAATTATTTGAAGTGTTTTCCAGCAACTAATGACTAGTGCAGGTAAAACCATTTTTTAGGTAATACCTTCAAAACAAGTTGAAAACTTCTCACTGACGGAAATGTGGATGTTAAGTTGTCAATCTCGCCCCTCTTCTTGGATGGGTTGGGAGCCGATCTCGGCTCCATTCACTACTAACAGCTTGAGAACTCCTTTTACCCAGCTTTCAGAGCAACCTGTATCCCATGATGATGCACCAGATACCTCAGATCTCGTAGCTTCTTGAAAGAGGTCTCCTTGCCAGCTGAGGTAGTGATTTTCTTGTGCAAAATCGAAAAGCTTAGTTGATTTATTTTCCCCTTTTATTTTATAGTACTATTAGTTGTAGTAGATTACAGCCACAGCCCACCTTGTTTTCAAACTTTTATAACTTGCTTTTATACCCTTTATACAAAACTTTTATTAGGCCTAAAACCCTTTTGGTTAATCCTTCCTGTGTGTGTGTGTGTAGTGTAGGGGATTAATTTTGTGTGTGTTGGGGGTGTGTGTGTGTTTCTTCTCCTAGGTATGTCTGGGAGCAAGGTTCTTTCAGGCTTCTGTGACCAGTGCTGTCAGAAAATGTGTCTCTGGGACACCGGTCCCCACTTCTTCATCGGACAGCCTGGTTGCACCTACAGACTCTCCTGTGCTTTGTGTCGCAGCTTTTAGCCAGAGAGAGTCCTGCAGAAGGAAGAATAAGCTTATCCTCCCTCCGCTTACGGCCAAAAAGCCAGAAGGTTCTCCAGGGAAGCAGAAACCTTCCTTCTACCGGGCGGCGAAGGCTCAGGCCAAGCCTCAGAAAACGCCCTCCTCGGTGGCTCGGCTGGAACCGTGCATCTGCCTCGGACGTGGCTGGTAGGTTAGGAGCGGCTGGCTCCGATATCTTGTCTGGCCTTGTCGGCTCGGCTGGAGCAGTGCAACATCCCCGCAGAAACGCCGGCTCCATCCTGGAGTCAGGGGGACCGGCTCGATGGCAGAGCCGAAAGATCATCGGTCCCCGCGCGATACTTGACAGTGATCGATGGGGGGTCTCCTCTCCTCTTTGTCGGGCCAGAGCCAGCCGACGATCTTAATCTTCAGGCTGTCTGACCACGACTTTAGAGAGGTGGTAAGCAGGCTGAAGTCTGTCTCACTGGCTGGGCCAATGCTAGATAGCCCGTCTCAGCAGACCTGACTGCCAGCCTTACCCTTGAACTTCCTCCCCCGGGACACCAGATTTGGGCCGGAGCTTCTCCGGGGGCTTAGCTGTTTGATGCGGGCGATAAATCGCCGGCTCGTCGCTGCCGGCTCGATCTCTTCCTTGGGAGGGCCTTCCTTGGAGGGATCGGTTGTCAGGTTTCCACTGTAGGCTCCCGGCTAGTGGCATGTCGGACCTGTCCGACCCGCCTCGCCCCTCCCTCCCGACTTTGATTTAGCTCGCTCGGCCGGCCTCGAGCCTTCGGAGCCTTCCCTCTCATTGGAGCTGGGAATTAGCCAGACTGAGGATGTATTCCAGAGCCTCCCGAGGAGGAGCCTTTGAGGTGATGAGGAGTGTCCTGACTGTTGAGCCTGGTCAGCAGGTCCGGCATCCCTCCCTCATCAGTGCAGGCCTCTTGCCAGCCTCCTGCTCTCAGGCTCGGACCCTCATCTTGGGGTTTCCCCACCCCAGGTTTCCTCCTCTCTTCAGGGTTTCTTTCTTTCTCCTGGAACTGGGGAAGAAGGGCGTCAGGAAGCAGTAAGAGGAATGACAGACTCTACATCTGATACCTGCCAACTTAGATGAGGTCGGAGGGGTTCCCCCATGGTCCCCTCTGAGGATGTCTCCTTTCAGACATCCTTGAGCTCCTCAAGAGGGAGTGGGGGAATTGGCCCTCCATTGACCCGGTACAGGGATGGAGGCTTTTGGATCCTGACCCTCCACCCTCCACTCCACTCCTTCGTACCTGTGCAGTGGCTCTGCGAGGAGGCGTCAGGCCTCAGATTCTGTGGCTCCAGATTCTGTGACCATCCAAATTCATCACGGCCTTGGAATTCACGTTCCTTTCAAGGGGTGTCTCTGTGGATGCTATGGTGGTGGCTGGCATTTTAAGAAGAACTGAGATCTATTCAGTAGGCGCCATCCTCTCTTCAGATTCCTGGACATCCGACAGGTATGAAGCAGAATGTTTTCTTGGGACCTTTGCTATCGTTAAGCTGTTCATTATCCTTGTCAGCAGCGTTTAATTCGAGATGTTCTCAAGAACACCAGGCTTCAATCCAGAAGATCCTTCTGCTGCCTTGGGGCTCAGTTGCCGATTGCCTCACTGCTGCTATCATAATTCCATATCTAACTCATGTGACTCATATCCCCTGCGGCCGATGGGCAATGAACATATCTATGCGCCGATTGAAGCCAAGCCTGGCCGAAACTGTAATTGAGGACCCCTTTAAAGTCCTTCACTAATACTTTGTTGATGGTTTAAAAACTTTGTTGGGACCTCTCCAGATACCCCCTTTGATTGACCAGGTCTGAGCAGGACGGTAAAGGATACCTTGACCAGGGAGTCAATTTTTCCACTCCTTCTAGACCATATCCCAAGGGTCAGAAGGGGCGTGTTCGATAAACCCAAGGAGCTACACCGGGCCTTGCGTGGTCGGATTTACCCCAGAAGGCAGAGGGGTAACAATAATTTTTCCCGCCCTAGAAGAGGCCTCAAAAATAGCAGGAGCAGACGGGAGTCTCTTACAGAAAGCCTTTCAACATCTGAGGTGTCAGGGAGAAGTCCACTGGAGGTGCCCTGGAAGTCACTGTACCCGGTGTTGCAGCCGGGTCTATCACCAAAGGAGGGTGTGGGTGATGTCGATTATATCGAGGGTTACAAAATCCTTTCCGAAGGTTTTCCGTGTGGGTACCAATCCTTCCAGACATCTCACCTGGTCAAAGGGATTTGGCAAATTAGGAGGTTTCAAAAACTCTGGGAAAAAGTACCGTCCAGGCGATTGCCGGCAGAACAGGTAGGATCGGCGTCCACTCCAGATTCTTTTCCAGACAAAGGACAGGAAATTGGAGATAATATATTAGACCTGAGCAATCTAAACAGATTTGTCAAGAAGGCAAGATTCGGATGGTTATGCTTCAGTCCATTCTGCCCACAGCACAGGCAGGAACAACTGGATGTGCTGGATGAACTTCCAGGATCGCGTGCTATCACATAAAGATTGACTCCAGAAGGTTTCTCACGGCTTTTCATTAGGAACATCACATTACCAATTCGAGACGCTCCCTTCAGCCCAGGTGTAGACCAAATGCATGGCAGTGGTCTGGCGCTCATCCCTTGGCGCAAAGGATTCCAGGTGTTTCCTTATTTGGACGACTGGCTCTTCCCACTGCCACCACCAAGTGTCAACTTCTTCCGTGGTGTTTCGCTAATGCTCTGCAGCTTTGCAGGAGTTTGGGAGATTTCAGTAGAATTCCGAAAAACTATGACGCGCCAACTCTGCAGCCTACCCTTTATAAGTATGCCAGCTAAAATCGACCCAAAATGTCAGCCAGACTAACAGATCAAAATTCTGGAGATCCAAAAATTTAAAGAATCCTGGCCAGCCAGAAACAGTAACAAGATCAAAACCAGATTTATAAAATTCGTTCTAGGTCTTATGCAAAGCAACATTGTTCTTCTACCACTGGCTGCGGCTTCTCACATGCGTCTTCTGCTGTGTGGATGCTTCTGATTATGATGCGTACCACACGCTCCCGATGATCACGAAATCTTAGTCTCACTGGTCGTACAGGGCCGTCTCCCGATGATCATCACAATAAGTCATTCAGAAAGCCACCGCTTTGAGAGCCAAATTGATCCTCATTTTTAGTGTCTTTCTTTAAAGTCGTTCACTAGGACTATTTATGCTAGCAAGTGGCTTAATGCTTATTTGGGGGCAACCAAAGGGTTTCCGAGATTCAAGCTCTCTGCATTCGCTCTTATTTGGAGGTGCTAGGGCGCGTCCCCCATCCAAGAATGAAGCCCGAGATTGACAAGTTGTCTTCTCTGCTATGCCCCTCTTCCTTTCTCTAGGCCCTTCCCTCCTTCCCCTGGCCTTGAGGTAGTCCTGCCTTGCATCATGGGATATAGGGGTTGCCTCGGCTGGTAAAAAAGGAGTTCTCAAGCTAAGGCAATGAGCCGAAGCCGAGGAGGCTGCCCGAACCCATCCATTTCCAGCTTTTCAGCCACCCCACTGGTGGTTACTGTCATGTGGGATACAGACTCTCAACTACCTGTGGATGTCTGTGTTTAAATTTCTTTAGAGTTAACTGCCGGAGTCCTCTCAATGATCCAAGTTTTTGACCTCTGGCATTTTATCTGTTGCCTTGATTTATAAAGCCACCAGCCTTTCTCTTTTGCTAATTACCTTAGCTAAGAGAGATTAGGATCAGACAACATAAACCACCCTCCTGCAACCTAATACCTATTACTGTATGTCTAGCTCCCTAGAATACTAACGTGTGTGTCTAGCAAGCTTATGTCCATAGGTTTCACCTGTTATGCTCTCTCAGTAGTACCATCACACTTTTACTATATATGTACGCAGACATAATTTTTAAAATATATGCATGTTTACGTATTTGTGTGTGTGCGCGCAGGTGTGTGTGAGAGAGAGACAGTTTGTACCCATATAAGATACAAGGAGTTCTGCATAGTATAGATGTTAGAAACAGTACCATATGTCCATGGGTGTTGTGAGGCCTGAATCCAAAGGATGGGTAACTTACAGATGTTAAGTTGTCTATCTCGCCTTTGTTCTTGCTGGATGGGATCAGAGCCGATCCTCGGCTTCGACTCGGCCATCTTCTATAGCTCGAGAGCTGTTTACTGGTTCTAGGCTACCCTTTATCCGATGATGCCTAGCGATAGCTACCCAGATCTCATTTGCCGCTTCAGCTGCAAGGTGTCGTTTTTCTGGCTCAGGCTCTTATAAAGTTTTTTGTATAACTTTATTACTGCAGGATTCTATATTTTCAGTGTTTTATTGTTAACGATTAGTCTTATTTTTTTGTGATAGGTAGTGTTTGCAGTATCCCTTCTTTTCCTTGAGAACTCGTTTAACTTAGAGAGTTCTCCCCCACCCCTCCCCCCATCCTCTTCTTGTCAGGTTAGCCGTTTAGGTTAGAGGCTTTCCTTCTACCTTTCTTCCATAGGCTAGCCGTTTAAGTTAGAGGCTTTCCTATTTAAAAAAAAAAAGAAAAAAACCTTTAGCTATAGTCTTGTAGTACAGTGTGTTTTTTGTGTAGACTGTATTTTGCTTTTTGTAGCTGTTGCTGTATTTGTTGTTTCCATCTTTCAGGATGTC
The DNA here is from genome assembly GCF_019279795.1 of Protopterus annectens. Lineage (NCBI taxonomy): Eukaryota > Metazoa > Chordata > Ceratodontiformes > Protopteridae > Protopterus > Protopterus annectens. Next base: position 1,798,854,755 of record NC_056739.1, read on the forward strand.
AAAGGAATCCAAAGTGACTGGATTCAAGAAGTGTGACTCATGCTGTCAGAAAATGTCTCTGACAGATGGGCACACTTCTTGCGTCTATTGTTTAGGTGCTGTGCACCTGCAGGACTCTTGTTCTATCTGCCATGCCTTTAGTCCAAGAGTCCAGCAGGATCGTAAGAATAAGCTTATTCTTAGGGGTCTTTTAAAACCTCAGGATTCACCGGCCAAGAGCTCTCAGCCTGTGAAATCCTCTAAATCTACCAAGCCGTCTGCTCCAAGTTCGAAGCCGTCCTCGGTTCAGACTCTACCTTCTACTTCGGTTCCTCCTGGCACCGATAAGACTATCTCCCCATCGGCTCCATCAGAAACTTCAGAGCCTTCGTGGAGCCACAAGAGGCTGAGGACCCCTTCACTGGAATCGGTACATTCGGCTCCTCGGTCTCCATTGCTTCAGAGCGAGCACAGTCACCGATCCCCTCACTCCTCTCGATCCTCTAGGCTGTTGGATCACGATGTGGAGAGAGTGGTCAGTAGGTTGCTAAAGTCGCAGGCACTTGCCAAGATGTTGTCCAGCCCTCCTCAACAGGTGTCGGCTCCGTCCAGTTCTCTCGATGTTCCTCCTCCGACTCCAGTGAGTTTGGAGCCAGAGTTCATTGGGGTTCGAGTAGTGGAACTGTTGGCTCCGATAACTCTATCTCCTTTGGTTCTGACAGCTCCGAACCCCTCGGTGGTGCTGTCCGTCGAGGGATCTGGGTGCCAGGGTTCTGTCGTCGGCTCCAAGGAGGCGAGTGGCATCGGACCCTTGTCCAACCCAGTTCTCCCTCTCAGAGCTTTGGCGCAGGTGAGCTCGGCTCCTACATCAGCCTCGGAGCCATCTCCCTCGGTGCGGAGAAAGATTCCGATTTCCTCTGAACTGGAGCTTTCTCTGCATCGTGGCAGGGACGCCTTCGATGTCATGAGGAGTGTGCTGGCCACTGAGTCAGCTCCACTATCTGCCCCAATGGCTCCGTCCCCTGTAGTGCCTGTGCCAACCTCTGCTCCTCCTCCAGACCCCAAGTGTAGCGAACTGGCGCTCCAGGGCACTCCATTTGGTATTTCCTCTTCTTCCGAGGCCTCTGATACAGACTTAGATGATTCAGAATGGTCCCTGAGATCCCCCTCTGAAGATGTTTCCTTCTCGGACATCCTAGAAATGCTTAAGCAGAGGGGAAACTGGAATCCCCTATCCCCTACCGAGGATGAGTCTGTATTTCTGGATGCGTTCGGTTCCCGACCTTCCACCTCCTGGGTTTCTCTGCCTTTCAATCCAGTGGTGGCTCGAAAGGCTTGGTCAGCTCTGGATACAGTGGAACCAACTCCGAGGAGACCTGGCAAATTCATCACAGCACCCCAGGATAAGCAGTTCCTTACCAAAGGTGTTCCTGTTGATGCCATGGTGGTAGCAGCAGCCACCAAAAAAGAGTAAGCGGAGACCTCTTTGTCTGTCCATCCTCCTAACAAGGAGTGTAGGATGATGGACAGATACAGGAAGCGAATGTTCGCTTCAGTGACCTTTTCTATGAGGTCACTGAACTACTTATGTCATTTTACCCGGCTTCAGAGGGATCTCCTTAAAGAGCTCGGAGATACCCTTCAAGATCCATCAGCTGAGGGGGCTCAAGCTAAAGTAGCTTCCCAGCTGGCGATGCTTAATTCTGTAGTTAACTCCTCCATGAGGCTCATTTCCTATGCAGCCGATGGTGCGAGTAGAGCCGCAGGTACAGGTGTGGCCCTTAGGAGGCATGCATGGATGCGGCTGTGTAATTTTGCGGAACCCTTTCGAGCATCATTCACCAACACCCCCTTTGATGGTTCCTTTCTCTTTGGACCACAGGTGAAAGACACTTTGACTAGGTGTGAGCAAGAAGGCAAGACTCTCTCTGCTGTGGTAGTCTGTTTTTCCACTCCTTCTAGACCGTACCCTAAAGGTCAGAAGAGTGGCAAAATGTGTTACAGAAAATCCCAGGGAGCCTTGCCTGAGACATGTAGCAATTTTTCCTCCAGGGGCAGAGGGGGAAACAATAACAACAGATGCCGCCCTCGTGGCAGAGGGGGACCGCAGAACCAGGGCAACAGAGAATCTTTCTCTGATAAGCCCTTTCAGCATCCCTGAAGGGTTGCCCGGCTGCTCACCTCTAGAGGCAGTCGGGGGAAGACATTCACTGTACCCAAAGCCTGGCAAAATTTAACACAAGACATATGGGTACGGTCCATTATAGCCGGAGGTTACAAAATTCCCTTCTGTCAACCCCCCTTATTGTCAAGGAAATCCCTTCCAGATGTTCCACCCAATCTGAAGGACCAAGCAGTAATAGAAGTTTCAAAACTGCTAGAAGAAAAGAGTCATCCAGGAAGTCCTGGCAGACCAGCACGGATCCGGAACTTACTCAAGGTTCTTTTTGGTACCAAAAAAGACAGGGGACTGTAGACCGATTCTGCATCTCAGCAGACTAAACAGGTCTGTACAAAGAACAAAGTTTCGGATGGTCACGCTACAGTCCATTCTACCCTTTCTGGGTCAGGACAGTTGGATGTGCTCGATAGATCTTCAGGATGCGTACTACCACATCAAGATGGACAGGCGCTCCAGGAAATTTCTTCGCTTCCGGCTGGGAGCCAGTCATTACCAGTTCAGAGCTCTGCCCTTTGGTCTCACCACAGCCCCCAGGGTGTTCACCAAATGTATGGCAGTGGTCACGGCTCACCTGAGATGTCGAGGATTCCAGGTGTTTCCATATCTAGACTGGCTCCTCACTGCTACTACCAGGCATCAACTTCTACAAGCCAGGGACTACACAATCACAATCTGCTCCCAGCTAGGCATTACAATAAACTTCAAAAAATCTGCCTTGTTGCCTTGTCAATCCATCACCTACATAGGAGCAGACTTGGACACAAGAAACATGTCCGCAAGGCTACCGCTAGAAAGGGTGTCTACAATTTGTCATTAAGTACAAATTCTAATGCAGAGCAAAAGAATCCAGGTCAGGTTCATCCTTCAAACTCTGGGTTCCATGGCAGCAGCCATTCTTCTAATCCCACTGGCCCGCTTTCACATGAGGATCCTTCAGTGGCTTCTGTTCACACAGTGGTTTTTCCAACAGATGCCCATGTCTCACATGATCATGATTACAGAAGCATGCAAAAAGCACCTTTCCTGATGGATGGTCTCCCCACTAGTGACTCAGGGCAGACCCTTCACTCAGCCCCCTCCGGTAGCCACAGTGACCACAGACGCCTCCCTGATAGGGTGGGGGGGCATTATCAGGGCAGGACAGTCCAAGGCACTTGGCAGCCTCATGAGTACCATCTGCACATTAACATCCTAGAAATGAGAGCCGTGCTTTTAGCATTGCAAGCCCTCCAGGACTCTCTTCCTTCTGGGACCATTGCAATTCAAACAGACATGTCAGTGGTGTGGTACATCAACAAACAGGGTGGAACTAGGTCCTACCCCCTGTGTCGAGAAGGACTCATACTGTGGCAGTGGGCGATTTCTTCCCAACGTTTTCTGATTATGCTGTACATCCCTGGGAGGTCCAACATCATAGCGGACCGGCTCAGCAGAGCTATACTCATGCCTCATGAGTAGTCTCTGAATCAGGAAATTGCGGATCTTATCTTCCGCAAATGGGGACAGCCTTTCTGCGTTCTTTTTGCCACCCCCTTCAACAGCAAATGCAGCAACTACTTCTCCATTCTTCCGCTTCCAGGTCACACACCCAGAGATGCTCTAGTCCACGATTGGCCTCAGGGACTTCTTTATGCCTTTCCTCCATTTCCCCTGATACCGAAACTCATACAGAAAGCAATATCGTTGGGTTGCAAAATGATCCTAATTGCCCCCTACTGGCCTCGACAGATATGGTTCCCGTTCCTGCACCACTACCTTGTCGATCAGCCCTAGACTCTGGACCCGTTTCCAGATCTACTGATTCATCAATCAGGCGGGTTGCAAATCCCTACAAACTCTCCAGATCACAGCTTGGTGGCTCCACTTCCAACCTTAGCCAGGCTTCCCAGCATTTTCCGGGCTGTACGTGAGATTATTGTCTCCTCTCACAAGTCCACAACCAGAACAACTTATGCTAATAAATGGAAACGTTTTTCTTGTTGGGCAGAGGCTAGGAACGTAGATCCCTTTTCAGCCCCAGTCCACGAAATTCTTAGCACAACTTTTTCATTCCGGGTCTGCTTCGGCTACAATCAGGGTTCAATTAGCGGCCATTTCTAACTTTCATGTTGGTTTGTCATATTCAAACATTATGTCTCATAAGCTCTGTAAAGCTTTTTTGAGAGGGACCATTCTCCTTAGGCCTCCAGTGAGAGATCCCCCTCCTCCATGGGACCTTAATTTGGTACTAACTTCCTTAACTCTGCCCCCTTTTGAACCAGCAGCGTCCTGCTCCATTAAGTTTCTGTCTTGGAAGACACTCTTTCTGGTAGCTATTACTTCAGCCAGACGCGTCTCTGAACTTCAGGCACTGTGTGTTCGTCCTCCATACTTGTTTTTTCATAAAGACAGGGTTGGTCTGAGGTCTAATCCTTTGTTTCTTTCGAAAGTCTGCTCAAAAAATAATTTAAATCAATCTATAGACCTTCCTGTGTTTTTCCCTTACCACACCAACAAGGCAGAGTACAAATTACACCAATTGGACGTTCATAGGCAATTGCATTTTTACCTGCATAGGACTAAGGAAATAAGGAAGTCGGACCAACTATTCCTTTCCTATGCTCCAGGCAAACAAGGTCTCCCAGTTTCCAGGGTAACCTTATCCAGGTGGTTGTCTCTAACTATTACTTTCATCTATCAATTAAGGAAACAAGAGTTACCTATCAAACCGAAAGGTCATTCTACTAGGGCCTTGGCCACCTCTGTAGCCTTCCAATTTAGGTTGCCCATGGATTCTATTTGTGCAGCTGCTACATGGGCAAATCCTCATACCTTTATTTCTCATTACAAGCTAGGTATGGTCTCCAGGAGCAGAGCTGACTTTGGTTCTACCGTTCTGAAGAGTCTGTTCCAATGAGCCACCCAGGATTGTAGGTGCTAGGGACGCTGTCCCAATCAGCAAGAACGAAGGTGAGATAGACAACTCAACATAAAGAAGTTATGTACCTACCATAACGTTCCATGTTAGTTGTCTTTATCTCGCCTTCTTTCTTGCTTCCCACCCTCTGTCCCCCTGTCCTATTGGACTGAGAGAAGTTCTGGTTTCACTGGCTGAGTGTCCTCTGGTTTGTTTCCTCTACTGACTTGGAGAGTATAACAGGTATACTCAACCTATTTGTTTGGACAGGTTTATTCTGTGGCTATGTCTGGGGTTAGCTATTTCAAATGAGATCTGGGTAGCTATCGCTAGGCATCATGGGATAAGGGGTAGCCTCGAGCTAGTAAACAGCTCTCGAGCTATAGAAGATGGCCGAGTCGGAGCCGAGGATTAGCTCCGATCCCAACCAGCAAGAAGGAAGGCGAAATGAAGACAACTAACATGGAACGTTATGGTAGGTACATAACTTATTTTTCTTGGGTGTGTGGTATGTGTAACATGCACTTTACAAGTACCTTATTACACCTGCAATATAAGCATCCCTATTTTTTGCAGTATGTTCTTTTCGTAGTTTGTGTATACTAATTATATGTTGTATAGCATATTTTAATGTAAGTTATTTTAAGTATTTTAATGCTTGGTTTTGCCCATCGAAACTAAATGATTGCTGTGGAAACATAACATTTTAATTTTGTGGAATTGTGGCACAACATTTTCAAGGTAGTTGTTTTAGGAGCCGTTGTGACTCATTGTTATGAGCTGTTTGAAGTTTAGTTTTGTAGTTGTTATTTTCCATTGTTTTAGCAAATCCTGTCTTGGATTCAAGTTGCTGTAATTTAGTGTTGTTTGTGAGGCAGTGGTCATACATAGATTGTGTCTTGGACTTTTGACCTGAATGTTACTTTTTGAACAGTTGCTGGCATTCGTTTAAAGCAATGTTTTAAAAAGGCACATCTTTTTGTTTTTCTTAAATTTTTACTGCCTCTGTAGAGGAGTTCTCGTGTTTACAGTTTCCCTTTCAGTTTTTATTTATTTTTAGGAAGGTATTTTTCTGTTCTTTTTTTAACACCTTTATTAAGATATCACTTAAAAGATATGGGCATATACATTAATAGACAAGAAAACAAACCCTATCAACATTGTTTTCCATTTACACGCGCATATATTACATGTTTTCTTTATTTATAACAACTATTTTTCAGCCCTACATTACATAAATCACTCTGTTTCTGCTTTGCCTTAAACATCACTCCACTTCCTGAACATTATTCTGCGTGTCTTGTCCCCACAAATTCAATTTATTTCTCTTTACTTTGTTCCTTCTCTATTCTAAAGACACCTCTTACCATTTCTTTATCTCTTTTAGAATATTTAGCACTTCAAATACAGTTGGTTTAGATTTTGCTTTCCATTTTCCAGTAATTGCTTTTTTGTCAGCCAACAGCAAACAAGATCATGTGTCGCAGTTGAAAAGAGTAATTTCCTTAGGTACAACCATTTGCTTTTCCAGTTCTTCTGATAGAGTACTCTAGGTATTTTTTTTAAATTTACCAGCTCATGTACACTTCCCAAAAACATGTTCCCTGTTACCTCTTTCTTCCTTATCACACATGCAACATTTGTTATCTACCTGAGGAAAAATTCTTTGAAGTCTGCTTGTTGTATAAAATATATGCAAAATCCTAAACCGTGTGGACTGTTTTGCATGGTTGGGAACCATACATATGTCTTCCTATTTGTTCCCTTGTAAATTGCTTTTCCAGTTTTTCTTCCCAATCTTTCCTAACCTCTTCTGATTCTTAACAGTTATCATATAATATTTATATGCCCTACTGAGTATTTCCTTTTTCACAGTAACTTCTGTTCTAGTTTTGACTAAACACTCTACCCAAGCAGAAATTTCACTTAGAAGTCCCCCTAGCTCTTTCTCTTATACTCTGGTAGCAGTCCCAAATATGGAAGGCAGTCTCTAACCTGCAGTTGAAACGTCTTCCTGTCCTCATCCCACACTGTTACCTTTCATTATTGGTTATTTTTCAAATACCTTAGCTCCTTTGCCAATGTTCTCCAGTAAATTCCAGCCCCATGTTGCCTATTTTCTATACCCCTACTTTTGGTCATCCCTATTGGCAAAATGTCCTTTCTCCGTTCATGTGTTGGCTTAGTTCTTAGAATGCTGTCTGCAGCCTTATGAGTATATTATTCTGTGTGGTGATGGTTATTCTACCTAAGGATCTGCATGTAAATCCAACTCTTTTTTATTTCTTGAACTTGCCCCCCCACTTCATCATCATTTTTATCCAGTTTGAGTTATAGCATTGTACTTGTGTTATGTATGAGTCTTAACTATTTAGCTCTAAAATAACCATTCAAATATGGTAATCCTAAACCACCTTGTTCTACTGGGAGGATCAAGTTATCCCACTTAAATCTTGCCCTCCTAGATAAATTCCTTCAATTGTTTATTAATTATTGTCTACAATTTTTCCTCTGGTTGATAAAAATATGCCTGACCTATATATAAAATTAAAGGGTCTAAAAACATTTTCACTGCTTGTATTTTACTATAAGTATCAATAAAGAAAAGCTTCCTATTTCTGTTTTTTTGTATTATCTTTTGTTTAGCCTCTTCCCATATGCCCTTGTCTGCCATAACCAAAGCCTTTTTAATCTGTACTGAATAAATACCCATATTTATAAAGACATGATAAGATGAAGTATTGCTGAACCAAGTAATGAATGGGTACAGAATTTATGGCTATAGCCTTTGTTTTATCTTCATTAATTTTATATCCTGAGAAGACATAAAATTGTATCAAAATGTTCCACACCAACAAGATGTCCTTTTCTGGACTTATCAAGTACAAAATAATATCATCTGCAAATGTAGCCAACTTTTCTTGATTACCATACCAATTTTATCCTTGAATTTCAGTGGTCTTTATTTTCTTTGCCTGTGGCTGTAAATACAAAACAAATAAAGAGGAAAGAGGACAGCCCTGGCTGGTTCCTCTGTTCAAACACAACATATGAATGAGGAGCCAACCAATTCTTGCCTCATATCCTTTATATATCCTCCCACTTAATCTTATTATTGTAATAGAGAATGCAACCTCAAGTTAAGTTGTCTGGTGTAAAGCCCCAAGTTAATCAGCAGTCTAGCAATATCAGACTTAAAACTCGGAACAAAACCAAAACCTTTTTGCAAGAGGGAAATATGTTAATTTTTCAAAGAAGAATAACTGAGGTTATGTATAGTTCCTGTCCTAAAATTCACAATTGATGCAGTGGAATCACTGTTAACCAAAGCATTATTGATGTTAACATTTAGTACTGTCATATCATATCAGCATTATACACTTCAGACATTCTGGCACTACCATTCAAAGCATTCAGTTCTTCAGGTGTCACCACAGAATCTAGTACATATGCCTCCCTCCATGTCTGGTTCCCCTCCCCCAGTTCTTCCCCCTCACAGAATGACCCCTGGGTGCGCCTTGAGAGGAGCGACCATGTGGAGCTTGATTTTGTTGTTGATTGATCAGGCGTTCTTTGCAGTTTGATAATACCTTTTAGGTACAGTCTACGAGTTTTAAGTGTGATATTGCTAGACTGTTGATTAACTTGAGGCTTTACACCAGACAACTTAACTTAAGGTTGTTTTTCTAAATAAGAATCAAGAACGTAGAACAGAACCATTTACATTGAAAATAAAAAGTACATTCTTGCCTCCCTGTAACCCCTTAGTGAATTTGTTTGAAATGTGTGGAAAATGATTTTAGACAAATTGTAAAAGGAAGTCGTTCAAGTTGTGACTACTTATCCAAAGAAGAAAGTCTGGCACTCAGAGAACTCTCTGACAATAAAGCATACCGAGTGATGAAGCCAGATAAAGGCAGCGGGGTGGTCATTATGAGGCAGATTGATTATGTCTGTAGAATGTACTCTTTACTCAGTGAGGAAGACACTTATTTGAGAGTTTCTTTTAGTGAACTTAATGAAGCATATGCTAAGATTGACATCTTTTTTATTTGATGCTTTAAGCTAAGATACTTTAACAGTGAATGAGTATGATTTTTTGAAAGTAGACACACCAAGAATTCCGATAATTTTTGGAATACCTAAAATTCACAAAAATATCAATGACCCCCTTTTTAGACCCATTCTTGCCACTCATGGTTCAAAAACTGAACCATTGGCCGCTTTTGTGGATTATTCTCTAAGAAAGTGGCCAATGATTTTGTTTTTATCTTGAGATTCTTGGCATTGCTTAGAACAATTAAAAACAGCCAAGCTTGATAAAGATGACTTACTTATGGCAATTGACGTGATCAACTTATTTACTGTGATCCCCCATGACATCGGCTTAGAATATTTTTCAGAATGTTTATCACAAAGTGGACATTTGAACCAAACCCGAGTAAATTTATTGGTTGACCTGTTAGATGTGGTGCTTAAAAAATTTTTTTTGGTATTCAAAGGGAAATATTTCCAGCAAAAATCAGGTGTGGCCATGGGGGCGAAATGTGCCCCAGTTTTTGTCAACCTGTTATTGGCTGAATGGGAGGAGGCATGTATTTTCTTCCCCCTTTAGATCTAAGATACATGTGTATTATAGATTTTTGGATGATGTACGTATAGTTTGGAGAGGAACAACTACTGAACTGACGACATTTTTGCATTACATCAATAACACCATTCAATACCTAAAGTTCACCTAAAGGGTAAACTAAAATGAAAGTGACTAGATATTCTTCTCACAAAAGACAACTGTACAGGAGAACTATCATCCAACTTATTTAGGAAACAGACCTATGCCAATACATTATTGCATTTTGACAGTTGTCATCCTGAACACCAGAGTATGAGCGTAGTCAAGGGACAGATGGTCAGGTTGTCCAGGTTGATCAGTGATGACAAGAAATTTTCTGAAGAATTGTTTGTTAATTGGGATGTTTAAGGATAGGGGGGTACCCTATTAAGCTTTTACTGTCAACTAAGAAAGAAATTACCAGGAACTCTGCAACCAGGTTCCTACCCATCCTAAAAGGGGGTCACTGTAATATTAACGTGAATCATGATGAAGGCTCCAAAAATAATGATTTGATTTTACCATTTAATCAAGATGCCTCACATTTAAAGGGGAGCATGAAGAAAATTTGGGGAGCCTGATTAGATGATGACCTGAAAAACAAAATGGGGTTAGAGCCTAAGATTGTTTTCAGTAGAGGCAAAATACTAAAGAAATTTTGGAAAGGGATACGGACACTAAAAAGGACAACTATGTCTCCAGGATCCATAAGTGTGGCTTCTGTTCAAGCTGTAGATTTATTAATGATGGACCCTATGTCCAGATTGACTGTTATGGTAGGAACTTACAGTATCCAGGGCACTGTAATTGTAACACTAAAGACTTTGTCTGTATTGCCACCTGTATTTCCTGCCCTGCATTCTGTATAGGCAAGACCACCAGGACATTGCATGACAGGATTATAGAACACAACAGGGACATTAGAGATGCAGAGTATACTAGCGCTCTTTACACACACAGTACAGAATGTACAAATTTCAAAAAGTTCCTGTTTTTTGTTATTGATAGAGTTGTGGCCACGACAAGAGGGGGTGACGTTGACCTTGATCTGCAGATCAAGGAAACTGAATGGGAATTAAAACTTGATGCCAGGATGAAACCTGGAGTTAATGAGACAATTTCCATCTCGAGTACCTTGAAAAAAAAAAGCAAAACAGGTTTAATACAGAGTAATATGGAGCAGGCAAATATCTTCGTAAACAGACCGAAGTTTTATTCTTTATCATGGTCCAAAAGGTTAAAATATTAAAATATAAAGTATAAGCGCTTTCGTGTCGTTTTTACAAACTTAAAGAAACTGCAGTTTATTATACTGGATGCTGTTATACTAAGTGCAAGAGGTGGAGCATGGTCTTACCAGCTTGACAAAATGGAATTAGGATGGTAGCTTAGATTGAATGCCATGTATTGGCCAGGGCTGAATGACAATTTGTCTATTAGTAGTCTTTTAAAAATCAAAGCCCTGAATAGACGTTAAAGCACATCCTCACAGCCATTTAAGTACAACATTATTTATTTATTTATTTATTTATTGTGTGAATGGCTATTTAGTAACACACACATACATTCATACATTTTAGCTATTTTATATTTATATATACATTTATTTATTTATATTTCATTGCTGTGTTGTTATAAATTTATATTGTATTGATATTTTACAATCATAAGTTTATGAAGTATTTCAAAAGGTTTCAACATGTCCGTAATGTTGTTGAAATAATGATAGTCCTTTAGTGTATTATGGGTTTAAATGTGTATGCGATTGCTCTAGGATATGATGTCACTCCAACTTCCTTTTCCTTTCCTTTTCTTTTAAATTTGGTTCCTTAAGGTAAATAATTGTATCTGATGAAGTCTCTTTAAGTTTGTAAAAATGAGATGAAAGCACTTACACTTGGTTATTTTAATATTTTAACCTTTTGGACTGTGAAAGAATAAAACTTGGGTCTGTTTACGAAGACATTTGCCTGCTCCATATTACTTTATGGATTATATAGTATTTTGGTTTGTTTATTTCTTTTTTGAGGTTTAAATACAGGCGGTTACAAGCCTGAGTGAAAGTAAACAGTTTTTAAGTAAAAAATTAAAAAATATATATCTTTAACAATATTTAACAACATATACAGTAAGAGGTTCTCCCGTTCGATTCTCGGCTTGGCTTGGGAGTGCCTTCTGTGTGGAGTCTGCATGTCCTCCCGGTGGTTGGGTAGCATTCAAAAGACATGCGTGCATAAATGGGCGTACCTTCGTTGAAGGTTGGGCGTCGAGCTGGCACCTCGGCGTTTTGTAAAAATCTACCACCAATCTTTAGCGGACCGGAGTTCCGCTGTGGCAACCCCTTACTGGGAAAAAGTGGAAAGACAAACAACAACACATGGTTTTATTACTTAGTATTTTATTCTGTTATTGCAGCAATTCTAATAATACTGATGTCATTCATAGACTAGTACCTTATTCATGAATGCATGATGCTGCAGGAACTGATGTTAATCTGTATTTGCTATTAATGTCATGGCTTTGATTTTTTATTTGACTCTGATGATGCCTGGATTGTAAAAGGGGAAATTTCTACGTCTCTGGTGATTTTATCTTATTAAAGTGACCATTTCTTGTGCAAGAACACATTGGTTTGTCTGTTCACTTATTTACAGTTTTTAACAAATCATTTTTCTAAACTCATGCATATTATTTAAATACTCCCTTATTTTCTTTTTAGCTCTCTGTGGTTGCTCCTCTCCTCCTGTGAGATTCCTTGTTTTCTGTAATACTTTAAGGTTTGTCAATACCTAAATAATTAATATTACTTCTTAATCATATTTCTTTCCCTTTTATTTTGAAACTATTTTAAACTACATTTTCCTTTTCTCCCCCACACTAGCTATGCCTACTGAAGAAATTTCTATCTTCCCTAAAGTTGTTTGAATAATTTCTACCACCAGTTATTTGAATTCCCCCTTTTTTAATAGGTGAATGGGAAAGCACCAGTATCTCATTTTTACTTCATTATCTTGTGCTTTTATCTTATTTTTTTATATGCCTCTGAAATAGTTATGGCATATCTGTCAGAGTTTTCAGATAAGTGGACATGTTCTTCAGAAATGTAATTTCTAGCCAGTGTAGCCCAGTTATTGTACATTGAAGAATAATATGTAAATAATGTCCCAGCACCTATTATTGAATTCACATCTTTCATACCAAATATTTTCATAAATTTCTTCAGAAATCTTCCCTCTTTATTTAGTTTTCATTCTGTATCCTCCTAATACACTCTCACTATTTCAAATCAAGTTCCAGTTCCCACCCTATAAGTAATATTCCCTGCTGAAAGCTTATTATTTATCCCAACATTTTCTTAAGCTTCATAATGGCATTTTTTGGTAGATTATAAATGCATGCCAGCATAATCCTTTGCCCCTGCCAGTAGCCCCTTACTATCACAAATTTGCCATTTTCTTTTTTTTCTCCTCTGTCACTGTTGGATCACCTCTGTAAATCAGTATTTTTACTCCCTTTTCATTAGCCCCTAATAATTTGCTGAATATCCATCCTGAGGTCTCTTTTTTGTCAAATTCATGTGCTCATTTCTTCACAAATACGTCTCCTGCAGTACTACTATTTGCACTCTGCATTTCTTAATATAATTCAGTGCTTTCTCCTTTATGTCTATACCTGTAAGGCTGTTTCTGTGCCAAGATACTATAGATAGAGTAATCATTATGTTAAAAATTGATTGTTTCCACTTATTATCCACGACAGGTTTTTTTGAATGTGTATTTCCAACTTTTGTCTTTATGCATCCATTAATATTTGACCCACTAATGTTTGGCAGACTGATCTTTTATACAGTTTTTGTTCTCATCTCCATTTGAACCTGTGGTACATTTTTCAAGACTTTTTTTGATAAAGAAAACCCTCAAACAATAAACTAAATACATTTTCAGAGCACTGCCACCCCTATTAACTTTGAACAAACACGCACAATTATGTACATTTTCAACAGATGATGTTTAACTCCCTAAATAAGGACACCTGCCTGAGATTGACAGCTGCACCCACAGGCATAACCTAATCTAAAATTAAGGTTACAAGTGCTAACGACCATGCCACAGCCTCTGTTCTCATTTACACTGATTGCTGCCTGTTCTTTTCTTAACTATTTTTCCCTCCCGGATGTGAAAAACAACATATGCTTTCAGAAAACATTAACTTTTAATCCTAAAATAAAGTGCAGTGGCTGTAGTAAAATATAACTGCTACTGGGAGGCTATGTAAACAGTAATGGCCGACAGGGTGTGTTAATGTGTAATTAATGCCCACCCAGGGGCGTTATGAGGCCTGACGCCACAGACCGAGGGTCTCTGTACCCCTGGAAGGGCTTTAATTACACATTAACACACACCCGAAGGTATTATTGTACTTAGAGAATGTGCTGTCTGTAAAATTGTCTTTTACTTATTTTTTTAAATACTATATTATATTTTGTTTATATATTTTTGGTGTAAAATAGTTCCACTGCCTAATGTTTCAAACTTTCTGTAGTATATGTTAATGGTGTTGGAGGAACCATTTTTCATCAAAAATATATAAAAATAATATAGTGCTTAAAAAAATAAATAAGTAAAACACAGCAGTTTCTCTCGCTCTCTTATACAGTCACGTCTGCTTTCATATTCAATCAGACAAGACCTCTCAGTCTTTTTCAATCTCTCTCTCTCACACAGTCACTTCTGCTTTCATATATGCATTCACTCACAAAAGATCACTCACACTCTCGCTCAATCTCTCACACACACACACACACACACACACACACGCACACACACACAGTCTTCTCTGCTTTCATACACAGTCACTCACACAAGATCGCTCTCTCTCGATATCTCTCGCACACACAGTCTCCTCTGCTTTCATACACGCACTCACACAAGATCGTTTTCAGTCTCTCTGTGTCTCTCCCTCTCTCTCACACACATACACAGTCACTTCTGCTTTCATACATGCATTCACTCACAGAAGATCGTTTTCATTCTCTCTCGATGTCTCACACACACACACACACTCACTCACACACACACACACACACACACACACACACACACACACACACACACACACACACACACACACACACACACACACACACACACACACACACACACACACACAGTCTCCTCTGCTTTCATACATTCACTTACACATGCAGATAGAAAAATAAACACACACAGACACACATAGACACACACACACACACACACACACACACACACACACACACACACACACACACACAATACAGCAAAACCACTGCTTAGCAAGTTAAAAGTAATGGCGGCCATTCGTGTCTTTAGCAGTCCAAGTTCCATGGTAGCTTGATATGCTGCTGTGAAATGGTGGACTCATTTTTCAGCAGGCATTACGTGTACATTAATACCCTGGTAAAGAATGTTTGTTTTCCAGTCAAGGTACTGATGTACAATTTGCCCATTCTCTAATACCTTTCATTCACTTCACGTAATTTCAAACTGTATTTTTTACTGAATTGTTTGTCGTCGTTCAGTTAAATTTGCATATATTTCAGGAAAAATGCTGAGAACTCTTAGGATTAATTGCTTCAACCTAGACAGTTTGTCTCAACGTAAAATTAGTCAACAGTGAGGAAAAATACAGCAGCTACCAAACGGTAATTCAATGAAGATATCTTTGTAAATTTCACAGAATGTATAGCATTCATCTAACTGCCTTCAGCTGCAGTCTTCTTATTTCTCACTGATAACATTTGTTAAAGGAAAGCTAATACCTTTGCACATGCAAGAAAAATAGCATTTTTTCACATCTTTCATCATTCTGTCTTATTTTTCAAGCCTATTTGCTTACAAAAATTTATAGCTTAAGCCAAGGACATTAGTCTAGACAATTGCCCTTGTAAAAGCAAAAGAAAATGTCATTTTAATTCTACTTATAATATAATCAGTGCACTTTCACAAACCACCCCCTCTGCAGCAATCCAAGATCACAGTATTATATTAATTTAAGCTTGCTTCTGTTCAGGCTTTGTTCACTTTTTTATACTTTAAAACCTGTATTTCTCACAACTAAAAATACTTGTTTATCTTAATATCTTTAACACTTGCAACAGTCACTGAAAAAGTTCTCCCCATTTAAAACATCCCTGCTTGCACACTACTTAAAACTGCTTTACAATATAACATGCAGTTTATATTATTAAATACTGATTAGAGAAAAGTTGTTTTACTTACACTTACTTCCTTTTCCCCTTTAGCGTCCTTCTAAGCATTAAATAATGTGGGGTTAAATGTTTTACAATCCACTGACAAGTTTAACAAAGTCAACAAAAGTCCAGTATTTTTTCCAGCCTCCCTTATTTGCAAAGCCATATTTCTCAAATGTGATTGATTTTTTATAATCTCAGTTATTCAAGAATTTCAGTGTTGCTGCTCTTCTTCCTGATTATCTCCATCTGGCAGCAATAGTCTCTGGTTCAAGTCAAGGATTCTCGTTAGTCAGTTCATGTGCTTTTTTTTGTTTCAAGAATTTCCTTTGGAAACAATTTCACTATGAGCTTTATTGTCAGAAACATGAGAAGTCCCGTTTCTGCTTGCTTGATCCCTTTTCTTTGTTTAAACATTTTTATTTTCGTTTTAGCCCGTTCTGCATCATAACATTTTTTTGATCTTCAAGGAAAAAAATGCTCTGAAGATAGCTGGATACTGCAGATTAAAACTCACAGCTGCCTCTCAACACTGCCTAATTAGGATAACGTTGCTTTCTTCTGCTTGATGTATAGTGAATATTCATTTTCAGAGACTTTCTGCTGTCTCCAAATTTTAATACTTTTTCTGTTTGGCACAGTTTTGTCAGGATCAACTGTTTCTGTTGGTGTGATTGCATCTTTAAGTAATACAGGTCTTGACTGCGTTCCCATGGCCAGGTTTGGGGCATACTCTTGATGTGCCATTTCATTTAATGTATGCTTCTATGGAACACCAGTCCAGCTGCTTATGTGTGCTTTCATAAAATTAATACTGTCTGTTCTTTTTAGTTTCTGTGGTACAGTAGAAAATCTCAGGCATGGCTGTGATACTGAGCTGTCTCATCCGTACCTGTATATTATACATAAACAGCATGGCTGTGATATTGAGCTGTCTCATCCGTACCTGTATATTATACATAAACAGCATGGCTGTGATATTGAGCTGTCTCATCCGTACATCTATATTATACATAAACAAACATGGCTGTGATACTGAGCTGTCTCATCCGTACCTGTATATTATACATAAACAGCATGGCTGTGATACTGAGCTGTCTCATCCGTACCTGTATATTATACATAAACAGCATGGCTGTGATACTGAGCTGTCTCATCCGTACATGTATATTATACATAAACAGCATGGCTGTGATACTGAGCTGTCTCATCCGTACCTGTATATTATACATAAACAGCATGGCTGTGATACTGAGCTGTCTCATCCATACATGTATATTATGCATAAACAGCATGGCTGTGATACTGATCTGGCTCATCCGTGTGTGTATATTATACATAAACAGCATGGCTGTGATACTGAGCTGTCTCATCCGTACCTGTATATTATACATAAACAGCATGGCTGTGATACTGAGCTGTCTCATCCGTACATGTATATTATACATAAACAGCATGGCTGTGATACTGAGCTGTCTCATCCGTACCTGTATATTATACATAAACAGCATGGCTGTGATACTGAGCTGTCTCATCCATACCTGTATATTATACATAAACAGCATGGCTGTGATACTGAGCTGTCTCTTCTGTGTGTGTATATTATACATAAACAGCATGGCTGTGATACTGAGCTGTCTCATCCGTACATGTATATTATACATAAACAGCATGGCTGTGATACTGAGCTGTCTCATCCGTACATGTATATTATACATAAACAGCATGGCTGTGATACTGAGCTGTCTCATCCGTACATGTATATTATACATAAACAGCATGGCTGTGATACTGAGCTGTCTCATCCGTACCTGTATATTATACATAAACAGCATGGCTGTGATACTGAGCTGTCTCATCCGTACATGTATATTATACATAAACAGCATGGCTGTGATACTGAGCTGACTCATCCGTACATGTTTATTATACATAAACAGCATGGCTGTGATACTGAGCTGTCTCATCCGTACATGTATATTATACATAAACAGCATGGCTGTGATATTGAGCTGTCTCATCCGTACCTGTATATTATACATAAACAGCATGGCTGTGATACTGAGCTGTCTCATCCGTACCTGTATATTATACATAAACAGCATGGCTGTGATACTGAGCTGTCTCATCCGTACCTGTATATTATACATAAACAGCATGGCTGTGATACTGAGCTGTCTCATCCGTACCTGTATATTATACATAAACAGCATGGCTGTGATACTGAGCTGTCTCATCCATACCTGTATATTACACATAAACAGCATGGCTGTGATACTGAGCTGTCTCATCCATACATGTATATTATACATAAACAGCATGGCTGTGATACTGAGCTGTCTCATCCATACATGTATATTATACATAAACAGCATGGCTGTGATACTGAGCTGTCTCATCCGTACATGTATATTATACATAAACAGCATGGCTGTGATACTGAGCTGTCTCATCCATACATGTATATTATACATAAACAGCATGGCTGTGATACTGAGCTGTCTCATCCGTACATGTATATTATACATAAACAGCATGGCTGTGATACTGAGCTGTCTCATCCATACATGTATATTATACATAAACAGCATGGCTGTGATACTGAGCTGTCTCATCCGTACCTGTATATTATACATAAACAGCATGGCTGTGATACTGAGCTGTCTCATCCGTACATGTATATTATACATAAACAGCATGGCTGTGATACTGAGCTGTCTCATCCGTACCTGTATATTATACATAAACAGCATGGCTGTGATACTGAGCTGTCTCATCCATACATGTATATTATACATAAACAGCATGGCTGTGATACTGAGCTGTCTCATCCGTACCTGTATATTATACATAAACAGCATGGCTGTGATACTGAGCTGTCTCATCCGTACCTGTATATTATACATAAACAGCATGGCTGTGATACTGAGCTGTCTCATCCGTACATGTATATTATACATAAACAGCATGGCTGTGATATTGAGCTGTCTCATCCGTACATGTATATTATACATAAACAGCATGGCTGTGATACTGAGCTGTCTCATCCATACATGTATATTATACATAAACAGCATGGCTGTGATACTGAGCTGTCTCATCCGTACATGTATATTATACATAAACAGCATGGCTGTGATACTGAGCTGTCTCATCCATACATGTATATTATACATAAACAGCATGGCTGTGATACTGAGCTGTCTCATCCATACATGTATATTATACATAAACAGCATGGCTGTGATACTGAGCTGTCTCATCCATACATGTATATTATACATAAACAGCATGGCTGTGATACTGAGCTGTCTCATCCGTACATGTATATTATACACAAACAGCATGGCTGTGATACTGAGCTGTCTCATCCGTACATGTATATTATACACAAACAGCATGGCTGTGATACTGAGCTGTCTCATCCATACATGTATATTATACATAAACAGCATGGCTGTGATACTGAGCTGTCTCATCCGTACATGTATATTATACATAAACAGCATGGCTGTGATACTGAGCTGTCTCATCCGTACATGTATATTATACATAAAGAGCATGGCTGTGATACCGAGCTGTCTCATCCGTATATGTATATTGTACATAAACAGCATGGCTGTGATACCGAGCTGTCTCATCCGTACATGTGTATTATACATAAACGGCATGGCTGTGATATTGAGCTGTCTAAAAGGAGTTTTTCATGTTGTCAAGCAGAAATTCTGAAGCATTAAGCAAATTCTTTTTTTGCTTTAAAATAGCATAAAATGCAGGCAAACAAGTACAGTTTGCATCCATTTTTTGGTGTTCAGTAACTTTTGGTGCACAAAAGTGTCATTTTAAAAATAAAAATATGCACTGACTGGTATGGCAGGTATCTTGTAAAAATGTGAAAATAATATGTAAAACAGGACAAAATCAAACACAATTTGTAGCACAAAAAATAGTAATTTCCACAGCCCTACATGTTAAATTGGTTAGGAAGGTGTTAAAAATGCCAGTATCCAATATAATGAAGTCACAGTGTGTACTAGCATAGAGATGGTGTCAAGGCTTCAGCAGTAGCTAAAAGACAAACTAGTATGTTGTTTCTATCTTCTTTACTTGCTTTTAAAGCAGTATAATTACAGAATGTCAGATTTTTACATGATACTACCTAAAAGAACTTAAGTGCGTGACTTATCCTTTTGACAAGTTCATTCCCTGCTTAAAGAATGTTTTTTCATAAAACAATTGCCTAAGGTAAATGGGACTGGTCACATTGCATTCCAGAAAACGTGAAACTTTTCTATAACTTCATCTGTTCTCTCCTTGCAAACAGTGTTACAAGTTTATATCACATGACCTGGAAAAGACTTGATTGTTTCACTGCATTCATTAACTACAGTAGATTTTGCTCATTTCTTTGCCCATTTCTTTATCATAAAATAAGTCTTACATACCTACAACAGTGACTTTAAATAGATGTTTGCAGTCTGTGTCTGTTAAAATCCCAAAATCTCAATGGCATTTCATCTGAGAGACTATCTACCCACCTTAAAAACTTTTGTCTATTTACACAGATACTGAGTTAGGACATGCACTCTTTGTCATATTTAATTTATACAAAATAACAGAAATAAGGTAAATGTGGCAAAATTAGCAAATTATTATTTTCAAAACTTTTCATAAAGGTTGCAGAAACATTTACACAATGAATAATAGTTTTAATTTATAAACATAATAAATTGTAGCTACAATAGTACAATGGCTACTTGCTAGGTAGCTTACTTATTATAATTAACATATTTCTCTGTATAAATGGAAATTAGTTTACTGTTGGGATACTATCTTAAAGTGTAACACAGTATATAAGTTTCAAATTAAAGAACATTTCCTTTCCTGACATAAGCATAAGATGTGACATTACTTGCAGGCCGAAGAAGAACTTTAACAAATGATGTTGTAATGGAATGCAAAACTGAAGCCAGACAGTATGAAAGTTAATACCAACAATAGAGCTGTCATGGCAGCAAATGGGGGAAACTAAAAGAAGTTAAAAATCAAGTTACTTGGGAAAATAGCGGAACAGGTTAATATCTTCACATACCTGAGAGGTGAGGTTGAGGAGAACTAAAGTCTGAAGAAGGTCAGAGCTACAATCAGAAGGGCTGCAGCCAGTTGGCACAGAGTGCAGGGTGATGTGTGACAGAAGAATATCAAGGAAGCTGAAAAGTAAAATGTACAAAGCAGTGGTCTGACTAGTTCTACTGTTTGGTATACAAATTAGAACAGTGAAGGCAGAGCAGTTGAGGAAGGTGGAGGTGATGGAGTTGAAATGCCTGAGATGAGTGGTAGAATATATACTGTGGGACAGACAAAATGAGGACATCAGTGGGAAGCCAAAGTAAATCCAGTTGCAGACAGCGGCAAAAAAAAATAGATGTCAGTAGGTTGGATACTTTTGCAGGAAAGCAAAAGATCTGTTGAAGAACATTTGAGAGGCAGCAAGAAGGCAAGAGAAAACAAGCACATCCAGCAAAGAGATGGATGGATTGCATGAGACAAGACATGTGACACTCAGACATGAAAACAAAACTCACTAATATGGATGGTCATGAAAAAGTATAAAGCCAGGCACAAAGTAAAATATACCTGATAGCCAATAGTGAAAGTGTGTTTGTATTTTTGAACTAAACTATACCTGATAACCAGTAGTGAAAGTGTGTTTGTATTTTTGGTGAATAAATATATTATTTAAATGACTGTGTTTCAGGGATGGATTATTCTGAAGCAGTTAATGTAATTTGAATGAAAGCACTCAGTTTAAGTTTTAGGTCATGTATTTTCTGGTTCTTTATTGGATTTTTTGGTGAATTAATTACCCCATCTGTACTCGGTATTTTAGCTGATTTTTTTATGACAGGCAAGAAAGCAGGAAAGTGCCATTGTATCAAGAAATATGGCGACAATTGACATTGCCTCAACCCCATGAAAATATCGGAAATGGGAGTTGATGTAGATGACATATGTACTGACTTATACAGACACATAGAAGGTAAGCTAAACAATAAGGTAAACTACACTGTGGAAATAGTAACAGCATTTAAATAAATAAACTTTATATATTTATTTTTTATACATATAATGCAGTTCAAAAGTACATGTGAATACTTTAAATATATAATTATATTGATAACTTTCATAAGTTATAAATGTAGAATTCTAAAACAAGCTTACACATTTTAAGTTTTACATGTAAAACAAATTTACTGTTTGTTAGTAAAATAACAAACCATGTCTTTTATTTCAAAATACAGGGTTTAATTCATTTGACTGTCATTTGTCTCGTGTAATGTGAACAAGTCACTTCTCAGATTTTATTCGTGGATTGCCACTAAAAAGGACCAGGTGTTTCTACTCAGTTTACCTGCTTTAATAAAAATCGAACAATATGCAAATTGTAGTATCGTAAATCAAAGCATTTTTCCTGAAAGTTGCAGTAAAAACAAAATATTTTCTGTGCATCTAAGTTCCCCAGTTATTCACAAAATAGACATTGTTTTTTTAAGTATTAATTGGATGTCCACTTAAAATGAAACGGACATGAAATATATCTTCTTCTTCTCCTTCTCCTTTTGTTTTTTCCCAGTTAGGGGTCGCCACAGCGGATCACGTGTCCGCTCCTGATTGGCAGTGGAGTTTTACAGTGTCGAGTTGCCAGCCTGGTGCCCAACTTTCTAGAGAAGGCACACACACTCACGCCTAGAGCCAACTTAGAGTACTCAGTCCACCTATAGCATGTCTTTGGGATGTGGGAGGAAACCGGAGCACCCGGAGGAAACCCACGCGACCACAGGGAGGACATGCAAACTCCGCACAGAAGTGCTAAATATTCTAAAAGAGATAAAGAAATGGTAAGAGGTGTCTTTAGAAAAGAGAAGGAACAAATTAAATAGAAATAAATTGAATTTGTGGGGACAAGACATGCAGAATAATGTTCAGGAAGAGGAGTGATGTTTAAGGCAAAGCAGAAACCGAGTGATTTATGTAATGTAGGGCTGAAAAATAGTTGTTATAAATAAAGAAAACATGTAATATATGTGTGTGTGTAAATGGAAAACAATGTTGATATGGTTTGTTTTCTTGTCTGTTAATGTATATGTCCCTATCTTTTAAGTGATATCTTAATAAAGGTGTTAAAAAAGAACAGAAAATAACTTCCCAAAAATAAATAAAAACTGAAAGGGAAACTGTAAACTCGAGAACTCCTCTAGAGAGGCAGTAAAAAATTAAGAAAAAACAAAAAGATGTGCCTTTTTAAAACATTGCTTTAAACGAATGCCAGCCAAAAAGTAACATTCAGGTCAAAAGTCCAAGACACAATCTATGCATGACCACTGCCTCACAAACAAGACTAAATTACAGCAACTTGAATCCAAGACAGGATTTGCTAAAACAATGGAAAATAACAACTGCAAAATTAAACTTCAAACAGCTCATAACAATGAGTCACAACGGCTCCTAAAACTACCTTGAAAATGTCGTGCCACAATTCCACATAAAATGTTATGTTTCCACAGCAATCATTTAGTTTCAATGGGCAAACAAACATTAAAATACTTAAAATAACTTAAATAACTTGCATTAAAATATGCTATACAACATATAATTAGTATACACAAACTACGAAAAGTACATACTGCAAAAAATAGGGATGCTTATATTGCAGGTGTAATAAGGTACTTGTGAAGTGCATGTTACACATACCACACACCCAGGAACTGTAAGATCTGAAGTAGGTAACTTCATTTGATCATCAACCTGTGGGTATCGGAGCCAACCTGGATCTGAGCCGGCAGCTTTCCAAGCTAGAGATCTGAGCTCCAAGCTCCTCCCCCTTACCCATAATACCCTGCTACCTGCTTCCAATCCTCAGATCTCGTTAGCCGCGGCTTTGTCAAGCGC
The DNA here is from genome assembly GCF_019279795.1 of Protopterus annectens. Taxonomy (NCBI): domain Eukaryota; kingdom Metazoa; phylum Chordata; order Ceratodontiformes; family Protopteridae; genus Protopterus; species Protopterus annectens. Next base: position 1,798,878,606 of record NC_056739.1, read on the forward strand.
GAGTTGCTTGAGCTCCTAGCGTTTAGGCGAGTTGTGTTTTTTTGTCAAAATCTTTTTAGTTTTTTTGGTGTGTGTGGCTAGTTTAATTTCTTAGTTTAAACCCCCTTTTCCCTTAGGTGTTTGTGTGGGCGTGTGTGTGTTTTGTGTAGAAATCATGGCTGAGGCCCCAAAGGCCATCTTTTCTAAGTGCTCTGAGTGTGGCCATAAGCTTTCCCCAGCGGATGGCCACACTCAGTGTGTCCTCTGCCTGGGGGTACCACATTTGACATTGGGCTGCCAAATTTGCTCAGCCTTTAACCCCCGGGCCCTGAGGGATAGGAGGAATAAGCTGATTCTGGTGGGTCTCCTACCCACGGAGTCGTCTTCCTCCTCCTCTCCCTCGGTGGCTACAGCCGCGGCTGCTCAGCCTGCTGTCCCCACTCTTCTGGCCGGGACTCAACCTCCCACTTCTTCCCAGGGAGAGAGGGACTTTAAAAAAGAAAAGAGAGGGAGAAAGGGAGAAAGAGAGAGAGGGAGAAAGAGAGGCACAGAAGCCACAAACGGCGGGCCGACTTCGCCCACTCGGCCCCGCCTGCCATGCTGCTCTCCTCACCCCAGAAGGTCTCTGGGCCTTCCTCCCCTCGGCTCCGTTCTCCATGCTTCTCACCGGAGCCAGAGGAGGAGACCCGACCATCTTCAAGGTCGTCGCGGTGGCCCTCCCGGCCAGCTTTGGCGGCCTCCTCTAGGTCGACCCGTAGCCTCTCTGACGCTGATATGGACCAGATGATGCGTCATTTTCTCCAAACCCAGCTGCAGATGGGAGTGCTGCTGCCTCCCCCCCTCCGGGGGGGACGTTCCACCCCACTTTTTGCCCAGATAGCTCCTTCTCCAATCCACTATTGAGTTTTGGAGCCTTCGGATCCGAGGAGTCTCGGGGTCAGGGAGTCGGCGCCGATGGTTATCACTACCTTGACGCCAGCCATGCCCTCGAGTTTGTCAGATCCTTTTTCAGATCCAAGCTCTCGGGGCCAAGAGCCATGCGTCAAATCCGAGGGGGCCAGTGTGTCTTCGGCTCAGTTTCGGTCGGAACACACTTCCCTCTCAGGTCCAAGCGCTTCAGCTCCAACGCCGATCCCCATGCTGGATCCGAGGGTGTTAATCACGGAGCCCAGAGAGATTGGTTCACCCTCGGCTTTTGACGTGGTGGAGAGGGTCCTCTCGAGAGGTTCGAGACCCCCTACTCTTTCCTCGGATCCCACCCCCACTCCCTTGCAGTTGGGCTTGTCTTCCATCATCCAGTCCCAGGGACAGCCTGCGTTGACACCCCAGCCCATTCCACTGGCAGAACACGACCCTGTTGGTGAGCCCTCCTCGGACAGTCCCACCGAGGAGGCCCCTCACAAACGTAATTGTAAGAGGAGGCACTTTGACTCCCCTGAGTCCCTCATGGAGGACACCGATTTGGAGGAAGGGAAAGGTTCCCCCAGGTCACCCCCCCGAGGACGTCTCCTTTGGAGACATTATGGAAATGCTTCACCTAAAGGGGGGGTGATCAGCCCAAAAACCTTCCTCGGACGAGTCGGTGTTCCTGGAGGCATTCGACGCAGGCCCGTCTACCTCTTGGGTGTCCCCTCCGGCTGACCCCCTGCTTGACCTCATCACTACTAGGGCATGGAAGGAACCGGACACTGTAGAGCCAATCCCCAGGAGGTCAGATAGGATTCTTAGTCCCCCTGTGGATAGGACGGCTTGGAGTAAGGGTTCCCCGGTAGATACCATGGTGGTGGCGGCAGCCACCAAGAAGGAACTTGCCGAGGGTAGTTCCTTGATCCATCCCCCTGATAAGGAGTCTCGGACGATGGATCGTATCGGGAAGCAGATGTTTGCTTCAGCTACCTTTTCCATAAGGGCGCCGAATTATTTGGCCCATGTAATTAGACTTCAGCGGGATCTGATGAAAAAATACACTGAGTCTCCCCCTGAGTCCATGTTGGCCGAGGACAAATGGACCTTCTCAGCTCGGATGGCCACTCTGATATCTGTTTCAAACATGTCTGTGCGGCTACTTTCTCATGCCACAGAGGGGGCCGCTAGAGCCAGCAGGTCCGGCATTGCCTTAAGGCGCCACACCTGGCTCTGGCTTTGTGACTTTGCGGAACCTTTCAAGGTGTCCTTCGTGAACGCACCCTTTGACGGTTCTACCCTGTTTGGGAAGACCGTCCACGTACATTGGTTCAGAGCGAGAAAGACAGGAAGATGCTGTCTGTTGTCGGTGTCCGCTTCTCGGCTCCTCAATGGTCCTTTTCCAGGAACCAGAGAGGACAAAAGAAGATGTGGTTCCGGAAGTCTCAGCAGTCCCGTTACGCTCCGGACCCTTCGTCCTTCAGAGGCAGAGGGGGACAAGGTGGATGCCGGCCCAGAGGCAGAGGGGGGCCGAAAATTTTTTGGGTCGCGGGAACCTTTTTCTGACCGACCCACCCAGCAGCCCTGAGGGGTTTCCCGACTGCTCCACTCTGGAGGCAGTCGGGGGGCGTTTTTCAAAGCACTTGGCCCAGTGGGAGTCCATCACAACAGATCGCTGGGTGCTTTGAATAATATCCAGAGGTTACTCAATCCCTTTCATAAACCTGCCTCCTCAGTTGAGGCGCCTCCTCGATGTACCACACAGTCAGAGGGAGGCTGCAGCTTTAGAGGTAAAAAAAGCTGCTAGAAAAAAGAGCCATCCAGCACATCCCCCCACGCCAATCCGGGTTAGGCAATTACTCCATATTCTTTTTGGTGCCAAAGAAGACTGGGGACTTAAGGCCGATCCTCGACCTTTCAACAATGATCCTCTTCATTGCCAAGGAGAAATTCCGGATGGTCACGCTTCAGTCCATTCTGCCCCTGCTGCAGCAGAAGGACTGGATGTGCTCCATAGACCTCAAGGATGTGTACTATCACATTCTCATGGACAGGCGATCCAGGAGGTTCCTCCACTTTTGGCTAGGGGCCAGTCATTACCAGTTCAGGGTCCTACCCTTCGGCCTCACCACAGCCCCCAGGGTGTTCACTAAGGTCATGGCAGTTGTAGCCGCCCACCTAAGACTTCAGGGAATACAGGTTTTTCCTTACCTAGACGACTGGCTCCTTACCACCCCCACCAGGCATCTACTCTGCTTAGCCAGGGATTGTTTCCTACTTTAGCGTCCCAATTTGGGATCACCATAAACTTCAAGAAGTCATCCTTTCAACCAGTTCAAGTCTTGGAGTTCATAGGGGCTAACACAGACACGCTTCAGACCAAGGCCTTCTTGACATCAGACAGACTTCGCAGTGTGACCTTACACGTTTTAGCCCTTCTTCAGTCACCTGCCCCGTCAGCGGAGTTAGTCCTGAGAGCTTTAGGGTCCATGGCAGCAGCAATCAATCTCGCGCCCTTAGCTCGCTTGCACATGAGGGTTCTCCAGTGGACTTTGCAGGTTCAGTGGTCCACCATTCACCACCCGTTGGACTTACCGATTCCTCTCAGCAGAGTTTGCAGAGATTCCCTCATGTGGTGGCTCCAATCTCGAGAGCTTCAGGAAGGACGACCGTTTGTTATGCCGCAACCCCAAGCCACAGTGACCACGGATGCTTCTCGCCTTGGGTGGGGGGGGGCATTATGCGGGCAGAAATGTCCAAGGTATGTGGACTCAGACAAAGACCATTCTGCATATCAGTGTTCTGGAGATGAGGGCGGTGCTTCTAGCATTGCAAGCCCTTCATGCCTTTCTCCCTCCAGGGACTATTGCGATTCAGTCAGACAACATGTCAGTGGTCTGGTACATCAACAAACAGGGGGGGACCAGGTCTTACCCTCTTTGCTGAGAGGCCATGAGAGTTTGGGATTGGGCGATTTCCACCAACCATTTTCTGTTAGCAATGCACATTCCGGGTCGGTCCAACATCCTAGTGGGCAAACTAAGTCGAACTATCCTCTCACCTTACGAGTGGTCTCTGAATCCCTTAGTAGCGAAACAGATCTTCCGCAAGTGGGGTCAGCCTTGCTGCGATCTCTTTGCATCACCTTCCAACGCGAAATGCAGCGAGTTTTTCGCTCTAATTCCCCCTCTGGGGGAAAGCCCCAGAGACGCTGTAGTTCATGCTTGGCCACCCGGTCTTCTTTATGCTTATCCTCCTCTTCCGTTGATAACAAAATTCTTACAGAATGCTCATTGGTTGGGGAACAAGATTATCCTCATAGCCCCATTCTGGCCTCGTCAAGCCTGGTTCCCGTGCCTACGGTCTCATCTTATAGCTCCTCTCTGGATCTTGGATCCCATCCCAGATCTGATATCTCATCCTTCGGGATATAAACCCCTGAATCTGGTCGATCTCAAGCTCTCAGCTTGGTTGATCCAGTTCCATTAGTTGCTAGGACTCCCAGTATCTCGTCTGCAGTTAGATCTGTCCTGGTAGCGGTGGATAAGCCTTCAATACAATAGTAAATAGAAGAGGTTTTCCATTTGGGCGTCTCATAGGAATTTGGACCCTTTCACTGCTCCCATCCCTGCAGTGCTCGATTTCCTATCTCATATTTTTTCAGCAAGGGGCCAGTTCTTCTACAGTAAAGGTTCAAATGGCTGCCATCTTCCATTTTCACATTGGAGACAATCTCTGTCCCCTGGCTTCCACCAAGATTTGTAACACTTTTCTGAAAGGTACGTTTCTCTTGAGACCTCCTATTAGGAACTCTGTCCCTCCATGGGATCTAACTTTGGTCATTCAGGCTCTGACTGGACCACCTTTTGAACCTGCAGCTTTTGTTGATTTGAAATTCTTGTTCTGGAAAACTGCCTTTTTGGTAGCTATTACCTCAGCTAGAAGGGTGTAGGAGCTTCAGGCCCTCTGTATTAAAGCCCCATATCTTGTTTTCCATAAGGACAGGGTCTCTCTCAGGACTAACCCATCTTTTCTACCTAAAGTGGCCTCCAAGGCGAACATCAATCAGTCCATTAATCTCCCAGTTTTTTTCCCTAACTATCAAAACAAAGGGGAGTACAAACTTAATTTGTTAGATGTTCGTAGACAGTTACGTTTTTATTTACACAGAACAATTGCCTTCCGCAAGTCTGATCAGCTCTTTGTTTCATTTGCAAAACCCTTCTTGGGTAAGCCAGTGCCGAAGGTGACTCTGGCCAGATGGATTTCTAATTGCATTCTGTTCACATACAAACTATCTGGCCTGCCAGAGCCTATAGGGGATCATGCTCATTCTACCCGCTCTATGGCTACATCTGCTGCATTCTGGTCGAGAGTTCCCTTGGATGACATTTGCTCTGCGGCTACTTGGGCATCCTCTCATACCTTTATCTCTCACTATAAATTGGATTTATTGTCTGGAGGAAGGGTGGCTTTTGGCTCTGCAGTGCTCCGAAATATCCTTCCTTGAGGACCTCCCAAGTTTTTTGGTAGCTGGGGACTCTGTCCCACAGGTTGATGATCAAATGAAGTTACCTACTTCAGATAAAGAAGTTATGTACTCACCATAACGTTCCATCTGAGTAGATAACTTAATTTGTCAGCAAATTTAACTGTCTTAGCTGCTGTCCTTCAGGTAGGAAACTATTACAGGGGATTTTAAATATTATTTAATGTCATTCTTATATTGGTAACACCATTTATTACAACAAGATATTTTATGCTTCTTGTAAAACTCCAGCTGATTTTGTGTGCTACAAATGATTTGTATCTCATTTTGTAATTTAGTGCTTCCAGGCTTTGTCTGTGGAAATTTTAGGGACCTTAGTGCTAATCATCATCATCATCATCTTTCGGCTGTTCCCGTTAGGGGTCGCCACAGCAGATCACCTATTTCCATTTCTTCCTGTCCTCTGCATCTTGCTCTGTCACACCAACCACCTGCATATACTCTCTCACCACTTCCATAAACCTTATCTTCTTAGGCCTTCCTCTTTTCCTGTTACCTGGTAGCTTTATCCTTAGCATCTTTTCCCCAATATACTCAGCATCGCTCCTCAGCACATGTCCAAACCAACGTAATCTTGCCTCTCTGGCTTTGTCTCCAAACCTTCCAACCTGGGCTGACCCTCTAATATACTTATTCCTAATCCTGTCCACCCTCATCACACCCAGTGCAAATCTTAACATCTTTAATTCTGCCACATCCAGCTCAAACTCCTGCCTTTATGTCAATGCCACTGTCTCCAACCCATATAACATAGCTGGTCTCACTACCCTCTTGTAGACCTTCCCTTTCACTCTTACAGGTACTCGTCTGTCACAAATCACTCCTGACACTCTTCTCCACCCACTCCATCCTGCCTGTACTCTCTTCTTCACCTCTCTTCCACACTCACCGTTACTCTGAGCTATTGACCCCAAGTATTTAAACTCATCCACCTTTGCCACCTCTACTCATTGCATCCTCACCATTCCTCTATCCTCCCTCTCATTCACACACACATATTATGTCTTAGTCCTGCTGACCTTCATTCCTCTTCTCTCTAGAGCATATCTCCATCTCTCCAGGGTCTCCTCCACCTGTTCCCTACTCTCAGTACAGATCACAATGTCATCTGCAAACATCATAGTCCACGGGGACTCTTGTCTGATCTCGTCTGTCAACCTGTCCATCACCATTGCAAATAAGAAAGGGCTCAGAGCTGATCCTTGATGTAACCCCACCTCCACCTTAAATGCATCCATCACTCCCACCGCACCTCACCGCTGTCACACTTCCCTCGTACATATCCTGTACCACTCTTACATACTTTTTTGACACTCCTGACTTCCTCATACAATACCACAACTCCTCTCTAGGCACCCTGTCATATGCTTTCTTTAAGTCTACAAAAACACAATGCAACTCCTACCGACATTCTCTGTACTTCTCCATCAACACTCTCAGAGCAAAGATCGCATCTGTAGTGCTCTTTCCTGGCATGAAACCATACTGCTGATCACTAATCATCACGTCTCTTCTTAACCTTGCTAATATTAGTATCATATGTATTTCCTCATCAGTGTTTACTTTACAATCTTGTTTGTATCTGAGTTTTCCATATTGTGCCATCAAGAAGTGTATATTTTAAAACAAAGGCCAGAGCGCATTCACTGGAAAGTCACTTGGACTTTTTTTTCCTTGAAATTGCATCAGCTGTCTCATATTGATGTATACAGCTCTCATAGGATCATGAAACCTAGTGGGTAATTTGAGTTACATGGTCATTTATACTGTGCCAACACCCAGCCCTATGCTGCATCCCTTCTCAAACAAAGCATAGCACGTTCATAGGTTCATAGGTGACGTCAGTCACAATGTCAGTTTCCAATAATCCAGGTTTAATTTGAAACATGCTAGTGTGCCACTTAGCTCAATTTGCAGGGAAGTTAATTGCAGAGGTGACGTAGGTGTTGAATAGTTAAGTTCTGTATTGTGTTTTATTTATGTGCAGGTGGAGATTGAAGTCTGTAGTCCTGGAATTAGTGATGCTGTTTCACTAGCAGAGATACAGCAGATCAAAGTGGATGGAGACCCTAATGGCACAGAATGCAAGATCACCCCACAAACACTTGTAAGATACTAACTCAAGAGATAACACTTCAAGCTTCTGCTGGTACATTAGGGACTTTAGGCCAATAGTTAGAAGCCAGTGGAGACAGCCTTTCCATTTGCTTAATATATGTAAAGAATACATCCTGCAAGAGGAGTTATATTCAGTAATTGGTTGATTAGGTCTACATACAGAGGGGTGATAACTTCTTTTGACCTGAATGTTTTGCCTTTAGGTATTGTTGAGCTCAGTCAAAGGACTTTTTTATTACTGCTGCTATATGGTGGTCAAAAGAAAGGAAATTATTAATCCAGCTTCCAAGATCCCTGACTGCATTGTCATGTTTGAGTGGGGTATTGACTGTTCTGTTTGTTGAGTGACTTGTTTACCAGATGTGACAGCGCTACGCTTTTTTTGTATTTAATTTTAACCCTTTTTCTGTACACCACTTGTTTCCTAGGATTAATTACTGCTGTAATGAATGGATAGTGGGGGGATTTTTGACAATAATGCCAAGTTTGCACTTGTCTGAAAACTTAAGTTAACCAAGGGTCCTGATTCCAGATGTGAAGATCAGAGAAGTAGATGCTGAAAATGAGGGGACCCAGTACTGCATTCTGTGGCACACAGAGATACCTTCATACTTTCAAGGAGGTGCCTATCACCTTAGCTACATGGATTCTACATTTCACTCAGTTTAGTGTCTGCCTCACCACTTGTGAATCTATTTTTAAGGCACTTACCTGTTTACAATGCCAGCATGGTAGTTTAAGATCGAATGCCACTCCAGGGATCAGATTCATGTGGAAATGGTTCTTGTCCATTTTCGAAAAATTGTGTACTGTTATTTGTTTTCTATCTTCCCATACGCTTGTGAATGAAATTATAATATTGATTTATATTTATTGTCTTCAGTAACTGAAAAGACATTTGTGATTTGCATTAATAAGCTCTTCTGGATGTGAACAGCTGGTAATTGTGATTTAGATCATGAAGTTTTAAAGTATGTCACAGTTTTTGCTAGAATGTAGAGCATAGTGCTAGGAAAGCAATTGTCTGCATATTGAAATGCCAATGAAAATAATCGTATTTTGTGCTGCCATGAAATCAGATGGAAAGTAAAACCCCTAAAACACAACTTACTCCCAGGGTCATCTTTATTTCATCTTGTGCGCCGTGAACCCAACATTCAAGTAAGACATTTTGCTACCCAAACATTCACTAAGTGCACATAGGTATGGAGATCCTTTTCTAGGTACAAGCATTAAAGGAGAACATTCTTTTTCTTGACTTTCCATCCACAATAGTCACGTAAGGAATCCTACAAATTAAAGAATCCATCTGTTTGTCTGGCACTAAATAACATTGTACACAAGTGTTCCTAGTCTATCATTATGATCTAATGACTAAAACCTCCTGTCTGTCCACAAACCTATAAAATCTGCTGGGCACTGTCTGTACTTGTTCCATGCTGCTAAGCCCTGGAACTCCTTATCTCTATCCATCAGGTCAATTCCCTCCCTCCTATCCTTCAAAACCATTACCTAGCCAAAAACTGTCTCTGTTCTTGCTCAACACCAGGATAAACTATACCTATTCATACCTTACAATTCCTCCTTCTTCACTCACTTCCTTACTCCTATCAAATTCCCTCCCCACCTTTCTGTTTAAAGATGCTATGAGCTTGCTTTTGTCTCACTTCATATTGCAACTCCTGTTTGTATTATACTAACTTACCTTTGATTTCATTATAAATGGGCTAAAAAAATCATTGTCATGTAACTTGTATCTTCTCTTAACCAACGTTTTCATATTATGCCTAATTTTGTATAATTATTTAAACTGTATTTCCTTTTTATTTTATTTTTAATGACTGTATAATTATTATTCGTAAACTGTTTTGTAATACTGTGGAGCTTTTCTCCCTGGGCCTCCAATGAAAATGGGCTCCTACCTAGTCAGACTTTCCAGTAAACAAATGTCTGTAAATACATTCTGAAGCTATACCTTCTTATTTATTTATTTATTTATTTATTTAAATTTGTTGACCGGGAGTGTCCGACTGGATGTAGGTCCATTTTCAGCGGAGGCTCGGGGAGAAAAGCTCCACAGTAAAATAAACAGACAGCAGTTACATTGGATTACATAGCGATTAACAATTTAACATAGCAGTTACTTACAACATATTTAAACCTCAGCTTTGGCCGGCTAAGGACTTGCTGTATTCAACTGGACGTATAAGAGAATTTAAGTACCTTTATCTGCTCTTTTTTTTTCAAAAAAATACAGTATTTAAATTGATTTTAACTGTGTGGAAGGAATATTAATTGAACTGGAAGTTAGTCAGTGTTTGCTGAACTTTGTTATTTGCTAGTAATTACAGGTGTGGGGTAGTCACATTCTTTGATTTCCTGTCCTTGCCTATTTAAGTGGTACAGTGTGAAATATTTTCTGCTTAAAAACCTCAGCTTTGGCCGGCTAAGGACTTGCTGTATTCAACTGGACGTATAAGAGAATTTAAGTACCTTTATCTGCTCTTTTTTTTTCCAAAAAAATACAGTATTTAAATTGATTTTAACTGTGTGGAAGGAATATTAACTGAACTGGAAGTTTTGACTCTGCTCTTCAGTTAGTCCCACCTACCCTCCCTGTTTTTGTTGTGGTGTTAATCTTAGTGGCCTTGCAACTGCCCGCCCCTCTTGTAAATTTGTGTTTGGATACTCCTTCTGGACCCATCTCACTTGCTCACTCAACTGAGTGCAGTGAGATCATATTCTGATTTCAGGCACTCCTACTGTGTACAAAGAGAGCATCTGGGAAAAAAAAAAAAAATTAAGCTTGTTTCCTGCCTTTCCTGTTAAGTGGTATAGACTATTTGTAGGCTTCTGAGCCCCCAAGCCCTTCTGTGTTGGAGGGAAGCCTTCTAGCTTAGTTTTTTTTTTCTTATAACTAGCCTGTTTTCTAGTTTCAGCACTCAAATCTGTTATTTTGATCACAGCACTTATTCAGAAAAAAAAAAAAAAAAAAAAAAATTTTCATCTGCTTTTACTGTACTTGTGTTTCTGCCTACTTTTTTTTTACTTTTGCATCATCTTAAAAGTACTCAATTGTATTTATTACTGCTTGGTGTAACTCATTCTAAGCCTTTTGGTTTAAACACTTGGACTTCGGACCAGTTGTTTTGCACTGAGAGGGTTTGTGGTCTGCACTGTAGTGGCAGAACAGGTAGCTTACATCCTTCTAGGTTGGGAAAGGCTGATTGAGGGCTCAGTGTCTGTTATTCTAAAAGTGTATTAATTCTGGTTTAAGCACTTGGGCTTTCAGGCCAGTTATTTTACATTAAGAGGGTTCGTGGTCTGCACTCTTGTGGGAGGAGAGGCTGAACTCTGCCCTTCTGAGCTGGGAATTTCTGGTTAAAGGCTTATAGTGCATGCATATCTGAACTGCTTCTTACCGAAGTTGGTGCGCCTTGTTTGCTGTGGCATAGACTGGATTCGGGCCTGCTGGATCTAGCTTTGTTTGTGTAACTTGAGCACTAATCCAGGCATTATCTAAATAAAGTATTCAATTGTATTTATTACTGCTTGGTAGTAACTTGATTAAAGTGTAGCTATCATTCTAAGTCTTTTGGATTAAGCACTTGGGCTTCAGACCAGTTGTTATACATTAGGAAGGTTTGTGGCATGCACTGTGGTGGCAGGACAGGTAGCTTTCATCCTTCTAAGTTGGGAACTGCTGATTGAGAGCCCAGTGTCTGTTATTCTTAAAGTGTATTAGTTCTGGTTTAAGCACTTGGGCTTCAGGCCAGTTATTTTACATTAAGAAGGTTTGTGGTCTGCACTCTTGTGGGAGAAGAGGCTGGACTCTGCCCTTCTGAGCTGGGAATTTCTGGTTAAAGGTTTATAGTGCCTGAATATTTGAACTGTATCTTACTGAAATTGGTACACCTTGTTTGCTGTAGCATAGACTAGATCCAGGCCTGCTGAATCTAGCTTTGTTTATATGCTTGTTCTTTGTTTGCTTGTTATTTCCCTGGAACACTAATTCCACCTAATCGCGCTTCTCAGCGCTTCTGTGGATCACTAGTGATATCTGCATTGCTTACTGTACTTATTTCCTTGTTTCACTTGAAAGAAAGTTACTGTTTGTCGTTTTTGCATTTAAATTACCTGTAACACATTGCACTTAAGTTACCTGGCACTTGCTCACTAAAGCAATTATATAAGTCAGCACTAAAAATTAAAAGCACTACACCCTCACTCCCCACTGGCCCTGGTTTTCAATTATTAAGGAATTCCCAATATTATTCTAGCATGTCCAAAGGTGAGTTGTCAATCTCCTCTCCGGTCCAGCTGGTGAATCTGGGAATCTTGAGGCAATGTTACAACCGCCTCATGTACACAGACAACCCTCTCCTCCTCCCAACAAATTCCAACACATGTGAGAGATGCAACCATATAGCCAAACTGGAGGCTAAGCTCTCACAACTCAGTACTGGCATAACCAGTCAGGAGGAGAAGGAAACCACACTCACTACAATTCCAGTCTCACATAGACCTACCACGACAGCAAACCAAACACATAATCACACAAAAACATACTCGGAGGCTCTAAATAAAGATCTGCCGAAGCAGCAGAGACCTCCAAAGCAGACACCCAAGCAGCCGCTACCCCAAAACAAAACAAGTGCAACACATATCTCACAAAGCCAGTGAGCCAAACAGTCACAGCCCTTAAGACTAAACAACACACCTGATACACTTGTAATAGGTTACTCTATCGTCAGGCACACTGACGTCCCGCTCACCTGGCTGAACAAGGAGAGGGTCACGGTGAGCAGCCTGTCGGGCGCTAGGATCCGCCACATAACACAAGCACTTGGGTCACTCCAAGGCAAGTACAAATATGACTCAGTCATTGTCCATGCTGGTGTGAATGACCTGAGACGTACCTCCTTGGACTACATGAAAAGAGACATAAAGGAGCTCTCTGAGCATGTAGCCCAGGCCAGTATGACCCTGACCTTGAGTAGCATCTTACCCTCACGAAGAATGATGCCACAATATGAAGACAAGATGATCAATTTCAACAATTGGCTTAAGTACTGGTGTCATTCAAAGGGGATCCAATGCCTGTCAGCTTGGGATGATATGCTCGACAAGCCACAATGCTTCACTAGGGACGGCTTGCACCTGTCACCCCTGGGCTTTCGGATATTGGCAAAGGCTCTTGCTACCCCCATAGTGCCTTTTTTAGGCAAGGCTCAAAAGACAAACCCACCTCCATAGGTATCACAAGGGATAAGAAACTAAGAGTAATGCTACTCAACGCCAGAAGTCTCAACCTCAAGATGCACGCACTCTAAACTCTCCTTAGCATGGAGAACATTGATATCTGTGTAGTAACAGAAACCTGGTTCAGGGCTCCCGAGAGCACCTCAGCACTACCAGGTTATACCTCATACCATGCTTTTTGGCCCCAAAACTTGGACTGAACCACAAAAGGAGGGAGAGTATCGATATTCATCAAAGATACCCACACCTCCAGGTTGGTGGCAAAGCACGAAGCATCAGAGACTATCCATGTGCAACTAACAGTGGGTAAAACTGCCTTCCAGTTTATAGCCTCCTACAGACCACCCTCCCAAACCCAGGAACCCCACTCGGCCTTCCTGAGAACACTGGAAAATATGAAGGTCTCTCCAAACACCATTATATTGGGTGACTTCAACTACCCAAACATAGACTGGGAGCATTACTCTAGCTCCAACACCCTAGCCCAAAGGTTCCTAGAATTTATAAACTCAAATGCTATGGAACAACTTGTTACCACTCCCACAAGAGGGGAAAACATACTGGACCTGATCATCATCAACATGGGGACTCTATGCTCCAGACCAGAAGTGTATCCCTCACTGGTAAGATCAGACCATAAACTAATCTCACTGGATATTCACATCCCAATCCCACCCCCTGCCCAGAAAACCACAGTGAAAAACTTCTCTAAAGCAAATTTCACACTCCTCAAAACTGAGGTGGAATCCTTCAAAGCCCCCGGGCCTGTGGAAAATACGGCCCAGACCGCAGAATCATTTATAAACGCATTCTATGAACATCTTCAGGAATGCATGGATCATGCAATCCCAAATAAAACCAAGACTCAATCCTCCAAAGGCAGATGTCCTGTCTGGTGGACCCCAGCCATAAACAAACTATACAATAGAAGGAGGAAGCTACTAAATGATAGAGCAAAATCCCAAAAAGGGAAGGCATCACTGATCAGTATTAGGAAAAAACTACGGGCACACATAAAATTGTCTAAGGCCAGCTTCGAGAGAAAAATTGCACAGGACACTAAGGATAATCACAAGGCTTTCTTTAGTTATGTTAGGAACCTGGGTGGTAATTCCCAGATATGCTCAGAATTAGTCCAAAATGACAAAAAATACACCGAACCCACAGACATTGCCAACATCCTAGCTGACAGGTTCAGCACAAACTTCTCCCCCCCCACCACCAAAAGGGCAAATATCTATCCCAGCAGAGTGCTGCCCCCCTGACATCTCAGATGCTCAGGTAAGAGCCACCCTCTCCAAAGCAAAAACACAGCATCAATGGGACCTGTCGGTGTCCCGGGCTGCGTCGAACATGAACTCCAAGAAGAGCTAAACCCAAACATAAAACTACTGTTCAATCTCAGCCTTACTACAGGATATGTGCCCAAAGAGTGGCGTACAGCAACACTGGTCCCTCTCCATAAAGGTGGTGCCTCAACGGATCCTGGAAACTATCGCCCCATAAGCCTGACTAGCTTGGTCTGCAAAGCTATGGAAAGGATCATCATGGACCTCATAAATAAAGATATTGGGGACCTACAAACACTGGATCCTACCCAGTTCGGCTTTGTTAAGGGCAGATCCTGCCTCTTAAACCTGGTTGATTTCTTTGAAACAGTCACCAAGGCCATTGACGAGGGAAGGTGGTCCACACAGCCTACCTGGACCTCGCATAAAAGCCTTCGATACAATACCCCACTCGGGCATTATAGATAAGCTCACCAGCTTAAATATAAACCCCTATGTCACTAGATGGATTGCAAATTGGCTCAAGGACAGAACCCACATGGTTAGAATTGCTGGAGCCATGTCAGACTCCAAACCAGTTACAAGTGGTGTCCCACAAGGCTCAGTCCTGGGACCGCTCTTGTTCGGTATATATTTCTCAGAGGTACAGGCCAACACGGAAGTACTGTGGCTGACCAAGTTCGCAGATGACTGCAAGCTGGGCGCCATAATCGACTCTCCAGCCGACACAAGCATCCTCCAAAAGGGCCTCATAGAAACAGACAACTGGTGCCAGAGCCATGGCCTCAAGCTAAATGCCAAAAAGTGTATAGTCATCCCCTTTGGCAAAAACAAAGTGCCCACAAATTACCACATAGGTGGTAATCCATTAAGTACAGAAGAAGTAATTAGGGACCTGGGGACCCAAGTTGATAGCAATCTCTCATTTGACAACCACGTGGCCAAAGTGGTTAGAAAAACATTTTATATAGCCCACCTAATCATGAAGGGATTCACATCTAGATCAGGGGACGTCATCGTGCCTCTTTACTCATCCCTCATCAGGCCCATAATTGAGTACAATGCCCCTTTTGGGATGTACCTTACCAGACACCTGCACCAACTGGAAAGACCCCAAAAGTATCTCACCAAGAGGATCAAAGGGCTCAAACAGATGCCATATGCTGCCCGGTTAAAGAAACTCCAGCTCTACTCAGTGGCATACCGCCTGTTCAGAGGCTATCTGTGCCTGATGTATAAAGCCATGTCCAACCCGGAATTAATGGACATGCTGCACCTCAGAAAATCCAAATCCCATCGAGCTACGCGCTCGAGACTTGAACCTCAGCACTGAAATAAATAGGACATGCTGGAGGGACAGATTCATAACCCAGAGGCTCCCTTCACTCTGGAATAAAATCCCAGTCCAGGTTAGGCAGAGTCCTTCATTGACTCTCTTCAAGAGGAATCTTGATGAGTGGATGGGAGATCGTAGGTTTACCCCGGGTATCACTTCTGTGTCACTGTTAGACAGAGTCACAGTATACTAACCTTGAAAAAGGGCATAGCAAAATAAATTTAAAATGGGTGGCGAAAGCCAAACACATTCTGGCTAGGCTTATAAATGCCCTAGGACAGATAGCCTAGTATGAACCTATGAAGAACATAGTACATCAGTAGACAACTAGAATCTTTATCTGTGAAGTACATAACAGACATCAACAAATGTTACAATGAGAAGTTCCTGCTGTATAATAAGTACTAGACTTATGAGCATCTGAGCTTGCTATAATCAAGGTATCTTCTTTTGGATTCTCACTGATCAGTTGTTTTTACATGCACCCTTGTTGTTACATGCACCCATGTCTCACTCTTTCTCTCTTTTTCTTCTTTGAATATGCACCCACTAAGCCCAACTTTTCCCCAAAGTGAATTTACAATGTTGAAACTCTGCGGCAAGGAAAACACTTTGTTATAAAAATGCTTAATCTTTCCCTTTTTCTGAAATAAGTATTAGTGGCATGTAGAAATGATGCACTGCTGAGCAGTGTCTGTATGCTTGGGATACTCATATTTCAGTCTGGAGACAACAGCCCTGAGTCATTTTATGTAGCAGGTGTTCAGAGTTGGATGCCATTTATAAGTTGTGGGCGGAGCATCCTGCAGGACTGATATCAGCATGTGAAGATGTCACAGAAGGTGTTGTGTTTATGTCATAAGTTCTAAACATTCTAGAGAATTAGTTCAGTGAATTAGAAGTTAGTTTTGACATAAGGCGGCAGGTTGAAAATACACATCAGCTTGAGTAAGTACGTTTGATTATTGATTTTACATACATTCTAAGCATCATTTACTGGCATTGATAAATACCTCTTCTCATCTGTTGTCATATATATGAGATGTTACTGTATGTATATTCACCATGGATCATTGTGAATGTAATACTGAGTACATTAGTTGTAGATGTGGTATATAAGGAAAGAGTTTTCAGTTAAATCTTTCAAATAATTTGCTGAACATTTAAGTTGGAATCAAATGTATTTCAGTATATTAATTAGGAACAGTGTGTAGAGAAGTCAGCAAGGAAGGTAGCAGGTTACATGAAGAAGGGATGGGAAAGGATTACGAAGTTTAAAAAGGACTAAAAGTAGCAGAAGATAATCAAATGTGCATGAATACAAGCAGGTAATTGCTCAAGGTCTGATGTTTCTCTTGGAAACAGGATTTTAAACATGTAGTTTATGCCATCCTTGTATTGGTAAAGACAACTCGTGAAATGAGTTTTCATTCTGAAACTCCTAACCAACTTTACATAAGTTATACATCTCATGTTGTAAGGTAAAGTTTCCAGGCTTTGGTTGTGGATATTTTAGGGACCTTAATGCTGATAATTATTATTAAATATATCTCCTCATCAAATTAATTTACATTATTGTTTGTATCTGTGAGTTTTGCATGTGTGCCATTATACAGTTTAAGTAGAACTGTACTATGTTATATACATATTATAGCAAACTTTATTTAGAAAGTTGAAAAAGAAACTTTAAATTCAGCAGCATACTAAAGCTGTTGTTTTTCAAAAGCTGGACATGAGAAGTTTGTTTCTTGAGTGTCGTTTTCCAATTACATTTTTAAAATGATGAGGGAAATTTGTATGCAACCTGAAAACAAAAGGTAGAGTACAGGCACTGGAAAGTCAGCTGTAGTGAGATGTTTTCTTCAGAAACTACATTTGCTGTCTCATACTGCTTTTCACAGCTCATGTAGCATCATAGAAAATAGAAGGCAAATGAGTCAGAAGACCATTTACCCCTTGTCTATATACACCATCATGCTGTATCCCCTTTCTCAGGAAAGGTATATTAGATCAGTCTCAGTGTAAATTTATGGGTACTCATCCAGTAATCCAGGTTAATTTCAATGATTAAAAGTTGTCATTTGTTTAACTTGCAAAGGGAGTCCCTTCCAGACGTGAAGTAGCTGTTGGGTGACAAACTTGTCTTTCTATTACATTTCATTTATGTACTTGTGGAGATGGAAGTCCCTAGTTTCGTACTAGTGGAACTGTGTGACTTGCAAAGGTACAAGAGTTCAAAGAGGATGGGATCCCTAATAGCACAGAATGCAAATATAAAGCAGCCCTCAAGAGCCTACAGGAAAGCAAGTTAAGGGATAACACTTCTAGCTTTTTCTGGTAGCACAGGAACTTTAAGGAAACACTGTTCTCTTGCTTGGGTACTGCTCTGCCTTACCAGAAACTTCATGTGTTTAGAATAATACATTCCAAAATGGGATTGTAATCAGTAATTGTTGTAATTGGGACTGAATACAGAGAGAGCAAGAAAACAATTTTTGACCAGTGTATTATTATGCAAGACATTTGTTGTCCTAAATACAATGATTTTTTTTTACCATGGTTGCTGTAGGGAGATCAAAAGAACAAATTATCGATCTGTATTCCAAGGTCCCTGACAATATTGTCTTAATATAGCTTAAGTATTAGCTATACTGCACATTAGGAGCGAGAATTGTTTACTGGATGTGACAGTACTACATTTCCTTGTATTTAGTTTTAGTCTTTTTACTGAATATAATTTTTTCATAAGATTAGTTTTTTGTTGTAATGAGAGGGTATCAGAAGGTCATTTGAAAATAACCATTTTGCAAACATTTGCAAACTTAGTTTACCAGTGCCCCTGACATCTACAAACTTAGTTTACCAGTGCCCCTAATTCCCAGCCTGGAAAACTAAGTAGATGCTGAAAAAGAGGGGTCCAAGTACTAAGCCCCGGGGCACACAGCTAGCTCTTTATGAGAAGGCACCTGCCTCCTTAACTGTGTTGGTTTTGTCATTCAGCCAGTTGGATGCTCATCATGTGTGGCTCTACTTTTAATGCACTTAGTTTATTAAGAATGTCAGCATGGAGTTTAGCAATAAATGCAGCACCAGGTACCAGTTTGAAGTGGAAATTTCTAGTCCATTTTAGGAGTATTGTGTACTGTTATTTTTCCTAATGTCACATATGCTTGTGAATTACATTGTAATGATACAATATTCATGATTTCCAACAACTGATAAGGTATCTATGATTTGTATTTTAAGCTGTACAGGATGCAAACTACTGCTAACTAATGTAGATCATGAAGTTTTACACCGTCTGACAGTTTTAGCTTAATATACAGAACATAGTGCTAGGAAGGCGAGTGGCTACATATTAAGATGGTAACAAAAGTAATCTTACTGTTTTGTGTTGTGCAGTTGTTAAACAAATGGAAATTAAAATCCCTTGGGTCACTGCTTAGTCACAGGTTATCTGTGTTTCAACCATTTGCACAACGGAATCAACATGAGCACAGCATATTCTACTGCCATAAACATTTGCTAAGTCTATGTGGGCATTGAGATATTTTTCAGTTTGTGGCTATGGAGGGAGAATATCCTCTTTCCTGAGTTCCCTCACTGAAAATAAAACTTTTTCTTATGGGTTCTCATGGATAGGATGTTACTTTATGTACCTATATCTTTCTTTTATTTAAATGTGTGTACCTATATCTTTCTTTTATTTAAATGTGTGTACACATTCTGTATCTGTATGTTTATATGCACATATATGTTTTTGTATCTATACATGTGAGCATTTTATATTTGCTTATGTTGTTCTTCTTTCGTCTTTTCCCGGTTAGGGGTCGCCACAGCGGAACTCCGGTCCGCTAATGATTGGCAGTAGATTTTTACGGTGCCGAGGTGCCAGCTCGACGCCCAACCTTCAACGAAGGCATGCCCTACGCATATCTTTCGAACGCCACTCAACCGTGGGGAGGACATGCAGACTCCACACAAAAGGCGCTCCAGCCGAGAATCGAACGGGAGAACCTCTTGCTGTGAGGTGACAATGCTACCACTGCACCTCCGTGACTGTCGGCTTTCCTGTATGTGTTTAAAGTGTAGTTAATTATCTTTGTGATTCCATGTCCCTGTTCTTAACTTTCTCTGTGTATAGATCTCTGTAATCATTATTCATAATGCTTCGTCTACAAGTTAGTTGCCTCGCCATTATCAACGTAGTGCAACACTCCTCCTCCAATAGAATTTTATGCTCTAGAGAAAAGCCACTCTAATCAAATCATCTAATATTGCAGGTCACTCCCAGTATTCAAATCATCATCACCGTAGCTTTATAGTTTTATTCTATGTTAATGACCACCTGGATTTTACAAGCCTAGGCATGGAACCCAACCCAGTTTTGTCCCCAAGTGCCTTGGATGCCTATATGTTAGAAAAGAGGTAGCTAAGGGCTATGTGCTGGTGTTATGTTAGTTTGTGGATTAATTTATGGGGGTCACACCAGGGATGAATTTGTGATTTCTCATCCATTGATCAAGATTTCCTTTGAATAGGGTCAGGGGATGAACTCTGCTTCATGTACATGGGGAGCTTGCTCCATAGCATGGGGTCCTTTGAGACTCATATTGGTCCCTCCAGCAGGTTCTTTTAATGGTGCAGTCAAAGTTCATGTCCTTGGATGCAGTGTTTCCGGTGATGCTTGTCTGGTAGATGAGCAAGTGATTCATCAGAGCTGGATCTGAGGATGCCTTATATGCTAGGCATAGATCACCTCTCAATAACCTGTAGGAGACTAAGTACAGAGATAACACCTTAAGGGAGTCTTTTAGAACAGAGTATTCATACCCTGGATTCTCATAGTGAGGAACCTTTGAGGACATTCCAACTGTTGTAAGTGCCTGTTAGGTAAATGCTAAAGGAGGCATTTTACTCAATGATGGGTCTGAAAAAGGTTGAGTTTAGTGGTACTGTTGCTTCCTTGGACTTGCATGCCATACCCTTGCGTATATAATGATTTTCTTACTATCTTGGCTACTTGTTGGTCGAATGCCACATTACTGTCTACATATGTTCCCAGTTCTCACTGTCTATCAGGTCATTTCTTCAAGGTGTTTTATCGATTAAGTAATTAGCTTGGGTGGATGGTTTCCCAAAGGACACTATTATGCATTTCTTTGCATTGAGTTTTAATCTGTGCCTTTCACACCTGTCATTTGTGTTAAACCCCCCTTGTATGTAGGATGTTTTTTTTTTTTTAAACTGTGAGCTTTGGCCAGCTAAGACCTGCATACAATCAACTGAACGGATAAGTGGAGTTAAGTAAATTTTTATCTACACTTTTATCAAATAATACACGATTTAAAGTAATTTGTTTGTGTTGCATTGAGCAATATCTAGCTGGAAGTTGTGACTGTTTTTTCAGTAGGTCTCCACCCACCCTCCCTGTTTTTGTCTTGGTGTTAATCTTGGTGGCATTGAAACTGCCTGCCCCTCTAGTAAATTTGCACTTGGATACTCCTCCTGGGCCCATCTCATTTGCTCACTCAAAAAAAAAAAATTTATCTGCTTTTACTGTGTTTGTGTTTCTTCCTACTTTATTTTGCTTTTGAGCATCTTAAAAGTACTCAGTTGTATTTATTACTGCTTGGTGTAACTCATTCTAAACCTTTTAGTTTAAGCACTTGGGCTTCAGACCAGTTGTTTTACATTAAGAACGTTTGTGGTCTGCACTGCAGTGGCAGAACAGGTAGTTTACATCCTTCTAAGTTGGGAACTGCTGATTGAGGGCTCAGTGTCTGTTATTCTAAAAGTGTATTAATTCTGGTTTAAGCATGTGGGCTTCAGACCAGTTATTTTACATTAAGAGGGTTTGTGGTCTGCACTCTTGTGGGAGGAGAGGCTGGACTCTGCCCTTCTGAGCTGGGAATTTCTGGTTAAAGGCTTATAGTGCCTGCATATTTGAACTGCTTCTTACTGAAATTGGTACACCTTGTTTGCTGTACCATAGACTAGATCCAGGCCTACTGAATCTAGCTTTGTTTGTATAACTTGAGCACTAATCCAGGCATTCTTTAAAGTATTCAATTGTATTTATTACTGCTTGGTAGTAACTTGATTAAAGTGTAGCTATCATTCTAAGTCTTTTGGATTAAGCACTTGGGCTTCAGACCAGTTGTTTTACATTAGGAAGGTTTGTGGCCTGCACTGTGGTGGCAGGACAGGTAGCTTACATCCTTCTAAGTTGGGAACTGCTGATTGAGGGCTCAGTGTCTGTTATTCTAAAAGTGTATTAATTCTGGTTTAAGCACTTGGGCTTCAGGCCAGTTATTTTACATTGAGGGTTCGTGGTCTGCACTCTTGTGGGAGGAGAGGCTGGACTCTGCCCTTCTGAGCTGGGAATTTCTGGTTAAAGGTTTATAGTGCCTGCATATTTGAACTGCTTCTTACTGAAATTGGTACACCTTGTTTGCTGTAGCATAGACTAGATCCAGGCCTGCTGTATCTAGCTTTGTTTGTATAACTTGAGCACTAATCCAGGCATTCTTTAAAGTATTCAATTGTATTTATTACTGCTTGGTAGTAACTTGATTAAAGTGTAGCTATCATTCTAAGTCTTTTGGATTAAGCACTTGGGTTTCAGACCAGTTGTTTTACATTAGGAAGGTTTGTGGCCTGCACTGTGGTGGCAGGACAGGTAGCTTACATCCTTCTAAGTTAGGAACTGCTGATTGATGGCTCAGTGTCTGTTATTCTAAAAGTGTATTAGTTCTGGTTTAAGCACTTGGGCTTCAGGCCAGTTATTTTACATTAAGAAGGTTCATGGTCTGCACTCTTGTGGGAGGAGAGGCTGGACTCTGCCCTTCTGAGCTGGGAATTTCTGGTTAAAGGCTTATAGTGCCTGCATATTTGAACCGTTTCTTACTGAAATTGGTACACCTTGTTTGCTGTAGCATAGACTAGATCCAGGCCTGCTGAATCTAGCTTTGTTTGTATGCTTGTTGTTTGTTTGCTTGTTATTTCCCTGAAACGCTAATTCCACCTAAAACGTGGCTTTTCAGCGCTTCTGTGTATCCCTAGTGATATCTGCATTGCTTACTGTACTTATTTCCTTGTTTCACTTGAAAGAAAGTTACTGTTTGTCGTTTTTTGCATTTAAGTTACCTGCAACACATTGCATTTAAGTTACCTGGCACTTGCTCACTAAAGCAATTATATAAGTCAGCACTAAAAAATTAAAAGCACTACACCCTCACAAACTCCCCATTGAGTACCCTGTTCCCCATTGGCCCTTTTTTCAATTATAAAGGAATTCCAAATACTATTCTAGCATGTCTAAAGGTCAGTTGTCAATCTCCTCTCTGGTCCAGCTGGTGAATATGGGAATCTTGAGGCAATGTTCAACTGCCTCATGTACACAGACAACCCTCTCCTCCTCCCAATAAAACACATGTGAGAGATGCAACCATATAGCCAAAGTGGAGGCTAAGCTCTCTCAACTCAGTACTGGCGTAACCAGTCAGGAGGAGAAGGAAACCACACTCACTACAATTCCAGTCTCACATAGACCTACCACGACAGCAAACCAAACACATAAACACAAAAACATACTCGGAGGCTCTAAATAAAAATTTGCCTAAGCAGCAGAGACCTCCAAAGCAGACACCCAAGCAACCGCTACCCCAAAACAAAACACGTGCAACACATAGCTCACAAAGCCAGTGTGCCGAACAGTCACAGCCCTTAAGGCTAAACAACACACCTGATATACTTGTAATAGGTGACTATCGTCAGGCACACTGACGTCCCGCTCACCAGGCTGAACAAGGAGAAGGTCACGGTGAGCTGCCTGTCGGGCGCTAGGATCCGCCACATAACACAAGCACTCAGGTCTCTCCAAGGCAAGTACAAATATGACTCGGTCATTGTCCATGCTGTTGTGAATGACCTGAGATGTACCTCCCTGGACTACATGAAAAGAGACATAGAGGAGCTCTCTGAGCATGTTGCCTAGGCTGGTATGACCCTGACCTTGAGTAGCATCTTACCCTCACCAAGAATGATGCCACAATATGAAGACAAGATGATCAATTTCAACAATTGGCTTAAGTATTGGTGTCATTCAAAGGGGCTCCAATGCCGGTCAGCCTGGGATGACATGCTCAACAAGCCACGATGCTTCGCTAGGGACGGCTTGCACCTATCACCCCTGGGCTTTTGGATATTGGCAAAGGCTCTTGCTACCCCCATAGTGCCTTTTTTTAGGCAAGGCTCAAAAGACAAACCCACCTCCATAGGTATCACAAAGGATAAGAAACTAAGAGTAGTGCTACTCAACGCCAGAAGTCTAAACCTCAAGATGCACGCACTCGAAACTCTCCTTAGCATGGAGAACATCGGTATCTGTGCAGTAACAGAAACCTGGTTCAAGGCTCCCGAGAGCACCTCAGCACTACCAGGTTATACCTCATACCATGCATTTCGGCCCCAAAACTTGGACCGAACCACAAAAGGAGGGGGAGTATCAATATTCGTCAAAGATATCCACACCTCCAGGTTGGTGGCACAGCACGAAGCATCAGAGACTATCCATGTGCAACTAACAGTGGGTAAAACTGCCTTCCAGTTTATAGCCTGCTACAGACCACCCTCCCAAACCCAGGAACCCCACTCGGCCTTCCTGAGAACACTGGAAAATATGAAGGTATCTCCAAACACCATTATATTGGGTGACTTCAACTACCCAAACATAAACTGGGAGCATTACTCTAGCTCCAACACCCCAGCCCAAAGGTTCCTAGAAGTTATAAACTCATATGCTATGGAACAACTTGTTACCACTCCCACAAGAGGGGAAAACATACTTGACCTGATCATCACCAACATGGGGACTCTATGCTCCAGGCCAGAAGTGTATCCCTCACTGGTAAGATCAGACCATAAACTAATCTCACTGGATATTCACATCCCGACCCCACCCCCTGCCCAGAAAACCGCAGTGAAAAACTTATCTAAAACAAATTTCACACTCCTCAAAACCAAGGTGGAATCCTTCAAAGTCCCCGGGCCTGTGGAAAATATGGCCCAGACCGCAGAATCCTTTATAAACGCATTCTATGAACACCTTCAGGAATGCATGGATCATGCAATCCCAAATAAAACCAAGACCCAATCCTCCAAAGGCAGACGTCCTGTCTGGTGGACCCCAGCCATAAACAAACTATACAATAGAAGGAGGAAGCTACTACATGATAGAGCAAAATCCCAAAAAGGGAAGGCAGCTCTGATCAGTATTAGCAAAAAACTACGGGCACTCATAAAATCGTCTAAGGCCAGCTTTGAGAGAAAAATTGCACAGGACACTAAGGATAATCACAAGGCTTCCTTTAGTTATGTTAGGAACCTGGGTGGGAATTCCCAGATATGCTCAGAATTAGTCCAAAATGACAAAAAATACACTGAACCCACAGACATTGCCAACATCCTAGCTGACAGGTTCAGCGCAAACTCCCCACCCAAAAGGGCAAATATCTATCCCAGCAGAGTGCTGCCCCCCTGACATGTCAGATGCTTAGGTAAGAGCCGCCCTCTCCAAAGCAAAAACACAGTATCAGTGGGACCAGACGGTGTCCCGGGCTGCGTCCTACATGAACTCCAAGAAGAGCTAAACCTAAACATAAAACTACTGTTCAATCTCAGCCTTACTACAGGATATGTACCCAAAGAGTGGCGTGCAGCAACAGTGGTCCCTCTCCACAAAGGTGGTGCCTCAATGGATCCTGGAAACTATCGCCCCATAAGCCTGACTAGCTTGGTCTGCAAAGCTATGGAAAGGATCATCATGGACCTCATAAATAAAGATATTGGGGACCTACAGACACTGGATCCTACCCAGTTCAGCTTTGTTAAGGGCAGATCCTGCCTCTTAAACCTGGTTGATTTCTTTGAAACAGTCACCAAGGCCATTGATGAGGGGAAGGTGGTCCACACAGCCTACCTGGACCTCGCAAAAGCCTTTGATACAATACCCCACTCGGGCATTATAGATAAGCTCACCAGCTTAAATATAAACCCCTATGTCACTAGATGGGTTGCAAACTGGCTCAAGGACAGAACCCACATGGTTAGAATTGCTGGAGCCATGTCAGACTCCAAACCAGTTACAAGTGGCGTCCCACAAGGCTCAGTCCTGGGACCTCTCTTGTTCGGTATATATTTCTCGGAGGTAGAGGCCAACACGGAAGGACTGTGGTTGACCAAGTTCGCAGATGACTGCAAACTAGGTGCCATAATCGACTCTCCAGCCGACACAAGCATCCTCCAAAAGGGCCTCATAAAAACAGACAACTGGTGCCAGAGCCATGGCCTTAAGCTAAATGCCAAAAAGTGTATAGTCATCCCCTTTGGCAAAAACAAAGTGCCCACAAATTACCACATAGGTGGTAATTCATTAAGTACGGAAGAAGTAATTAGGGACCTGGGGACCCAAGTTGATAGCAATCTCTCATTTGACAACCACGTGGCCAAAGTGGTTAGAAAAACATTTTATATAGCCCACCTAATCATGAAGGGATTCACATCTAGATCAGGGGAGGTCATCGTGCCTCTTTACTCATCCCTCATCAGGCCCATAATTAAG
This sequence comes from Protopterus annectens, assembly GCF_019279795.1. Classification (NCBI taxonomy): domain Eukaryota; kingdom Metazoa; phylum Chordata; order Ceratodontiformes; family Protopteridae; genus Protopterus; species Protopterus annectens. Next base: position 1,798,904,666 of record NC_056739.1, read on the forward strand.
TACAATGCCCCTTTTGGGATGTACCTTACCAGACACCTGCAGCAACTGGAAAGACCCCAAAATTACCTCACCAAGAGGATCAAAGGGCTCAAACAGATGCCATATGCTGCCCGGTTAAAGAAACTCCAGCTCTACTCAGTGGCATACCGCCTGCTCAGAGGCGATCTGTGCCTGACGTATAAAGCCATGTCCAACCCGGAATTAATGGACATGCTGCACCTCAGAAAATCCAAATTCCATTGAGCTACGCACTCGAGAGACTTGAACCTCAGCACTGAAATAAATAGGACATGCTGGAGGGACAGATTCATAACCCAGAGGCTCCCTTCACTCTGGAATAAAATCCCAGTCCAGGTTAGGCAGAGTCCCTCACTGACTCTCTTCAAGAGGAATCTTGATGAGTGGATGGGGGATCGTAGGTTTACCTCGGGTATCAATTCTGTGTCACTGTTAGACAGAGGCACAGTATACTAACCTCGAAAAAGGGCATAGCAAAATTAATTTAAACTGGGTGGCGAAAGCCAAACACACTCTGGCTAGGCTTATAAATGCCCTAGGGCAGATAGCCTAGTATGAACCTATGAAATAAAGTTCTCTCTACCTTTTTAGGAAGTAAATTCTTCTTGCATTTGTGCAGGTACGTCAAATTTTTATACTTGTTTGTGCTCCAGGAGTATTGTTTTCATATAATATATGGTCTTTTCCCGGGGGGGGGGTGGACACATACCGTTTTACCACATTTTACCTTCCACCATTGCACTAATGTGTAGTAATCTTACCTTGTTATCTGAGGTTCTAATCTTAACCTAGGAAATTCTAAATTGATTTTGTGTGTACATGCAAGTATAGTGCTCAGCAAATGGTAGTCCAAACAGGTATTAATTCAAATGGGATTTACATAACAAACTGCCCTCTGACTCTAACCCTTTGAGAACAGGATCATCCCTAATGAACCCTGACCCTGAGAGATGCATTTGTTAGAGATCCCTTACATTAGGTAGATTTTGGGTACGCAAACCCCAGTTCAGGAAATACAGAATAAGGTTTCAGCTCTTCACTGCTCTCCAGTCTTGGAGAATGGTTTACTTTGTTTATATCAGATGGATTGTACTCTTTCTTTTCCACACTATCAATTGTGGAACACTAGATCTGAAGTAGGCAGACTTCATTTGTCTGCAACCTGTGGGTATCGGATCCGATATCGGATCCGAGCCGGCAGTTCAAAAGCTTTAGGATCCGAGCTCCTAGCTCCTCCCTCTACCCATAACCCCTTGCCAAGCCCTGACTGACCTCAGATTTTCGTTTGCCGCGTTCAAGTAGCCAACGGATTTCACGAGCTCCTGGTAGCAAGTATTTCATTCGGTTATTCTGACAGAAAAATATTTTTCTTTTAAACTTTTTTAGTTGAAAGTGTGTGTTTAGGCTTTTACTCCTCCCTTTAGCTTAACTTTTTCACGGGTTTTGTGTAGTTTTTGTCGCGTGTGTGTGTGTGTGTGTGTGTGTGTGTGTGTGTGTGTGTGTGTTAGTTTAGTCCTGTTAGGGTGTACTATGGCAGAGGCACCTAAGGCTATATTCTCAAAATGTACCGAGTGTGGCCACAAGCTTTCTCCAGCTGATGGCCACACTCGGTGCGTTAAATGTCTGGGGGTTGAACACCTGTCATCTGGTTGTACCATATGTGCAGGGTTCAACCCCTGGGCCTTAAGAGAGCGGAGGTCGAAGTTGGTTCTGGCGGGACTTCTCCCTCCAGAATCGGCTTTGGCCTCTGCCCCTGGTAGTCAGCAGCCCTCCTCGGGCGCTGCAGTCTCCCTTCCCCCGGCAGGGACTCAACCTCCCACCAAAAAGCCGGAGGATAGGGAGACCAGGAGAGAGAAAGAAAGACACAAGGAGAGGCACCACAAACGGCGGGCCGAAACCTCTGTTTTGGCCCCCCCGTCTAAGAGGGCCTTTCCTGTGGCTTCTTGCTCTCCTCATTCTCATCTCCACGCTCCCCGATTCTCTTCTGGACCCGAGGAGATGGAGACTGGTCCTGCTTCGAGGTCACCGAGGCGGCATTCTAGGTCTGCCTCGGTGGTCTCATCTAGGTCCACCTTCTCTATGTCTGAAGCTGATATGGAACGGATGATGAGGCGTTTCATCCAGGCCCAGATGCAGATGGGAGTGCTCCTGGCCCCCCCCATCCGGGAGGGGCCTCGACCCCATGTTTTGTCCCCATAGCTCCTTCTCTGACCCGACTCCCGGGTTCGGAGCTGTCGGAGCCGGGCAGAGTTGGATCTGGGGGTGGTTCGGATCCGATTGGTGGTCGGCGCACCTCGGATCCGATCCATCCCTTGAGTGCTTCGGGTACTTCGGACCCGACCTCTCGGAGCCGGGGGCCGAGCCTCGGATCCGAGGGAGCTGGTGTGTCTTCAGCTCCGTCCAGGTCGGAGCTCACCGGTCTCACGGATCCGACAGTCTCGGCGCCGGCTCTGATCCATGCGTCGGATCCGAGTGGGGGTCGGATCTCGGGGCTTAGAGAAATCGGCTCCCCCTCGGCCTTCGACATGGTGGAAAGGGCGCTGTTGAGGACCTCCGGACCCCCGGTCCCTGCCGCGGCTCCACCCCGCACTCCCTCGCAGCTGGGCCAGGCTCCCATCAGCCGGTCCCAGGGACAGCCCGCCTCAATATCCCAAGTAGTTCCCTTGGAACATCTGGGTGCTGGCGAGGACTCCTCGGACAGTCCCCCCGAGGAAGTGCCTCGCAAGCGCAAGTGTAAGAGGAGGCACGTGGACTCCCCTGAGTCCATCACTGAAGACACAGACTTGGATGAAGGGGAGGGCACCCAAGATCACCCCCAGAGGATGTCTCATTTGGAGACATCATGGAAATGTTAAGGATCGGGGGGGGTGGTCTGCCCCCAAGGCCTCCTCAGATGAGTCTGTGTTCTTGGAGGCATTTGAGGCGGGCCCATCTACCTCTTGGGTGTCCCCTCCTGCCGATCCTCTGGTGGACCTTATTTCCACCAGAGCGTGGAAGGACCCGGACACCGTTGAGCCAATTCCGAAATGCCCGGATCGTATCCTTAGTCCCCCTGCAGACCGCACTCATTGTAGTAAGGGACCCCCAGTAGATGCCATGATGATGGCTGCAGCCACAAAGAGGGAGTTAGCTCAGGAGAGTCCCTCTATGCATCCCCCGAGCAAAGAGTCCCGCTCGATGGATCGCATTGGGAAGCGAGTCTTTAGTTCAGCAACCTTCTCTTTGAGAGCGCTGAACTACATGGCACATGTCATAAGGATGCAACGAGACCTGATTAAAGAGTACACTGCATCCCCCCCAGAGTCCATGTCGGCGGAGGACAAACACGTGTACTCCATCCGTATGGCCACTCTCAGAGCGGTTTCAAATACTTCTATGCAGCTACTTTCTCACGCAACTGAGGGAGCCGCTAGAGCTAGCGGAGCGGGGCCTCATCATGAGGCGTCAGGCCTGGCTCCGCCACTGTGACTTCGCAGAGCCCTTCAAAGCGACCTTCGCGAATGCCCACTTCGATGGTTCTGCCCTTTTTGGCAAAACAGTCCGCGAAACACTGGTCCAGAGCGAAAAGGACGGGAAGACGCTGTCTGCCGTCAGAGTCCGCTTCTCAGCTCCCCAGAGGTCCTTCTCGAAGAACCAAAAGGGACAGAAGAAGATGTGGTTCCGGAAATCTCAGCAATCCCAACCTGCTCCGGACAACCAGTCCTTCCGTGGCAGAGGAGGACAGGGAGGTCACCATCCTAGAGGCAGAGGGGCTCCTAGGAACTTTGGGTCCAGAGAACCTTTCTCTGACAGACCCACGCAGCAACCCTGAAGGGTTGCCCGGCCGCCCATCTCTGGAGGCGGTCGGGTGCTTTCAAGCACCTGACAACATGGGAGTCAATCACGTCAGATCGTTGGGTGCTTCGGGTGATATCCAGAGGCTATTCAATCCCCTTTCACAAAATACCCAGATTCCGAAGCCACCCCGATGTACCACCCGATCAAAGGGAGGCAGCAGCTATTGAGATCGCGCAGCTGCTAACAAAAAGAGCCATTCAGCGCGTCCCCCGAGATCAGACCGGATCAGGGTTTTACTCCAGGTTCTTCTTGGTGCCAAAGAAGACGGGGGACTTAAGACCGATTCTAGACCTGTCACAACTGAACCTGCCGGGAACCAAGCAAAAATTCCAGATGGTCACCTTACAATCTATCCTCCCCCTTTTGCGGGAGAATGACTGGATGTGCTCTATAGACCTCAAGGACGCGTACTACCACATTCTCATGGACAGACGGTCCAGGAGGTTCCTTCGCTTCCGGCTGGGAGCCAGTCACTACCAGTTCAGGGTCCTTCCCTTTGGTCTCACCTCTGCCCCCAGGGTGTTTACCAAAGTACTAGCTGTGGTAGTGGCCCACCTGAGACTCCAGGGAATTCAGGTGTTTCCTTACCTGGATGACTGGCTCCTAACGGCGTCATCAAGGCATCTGCTGTGCTCAGCCAGGGACTATTTCCTTCACATGGCTCCTCGGCCGGGCATCACCATAAACAAAGAGAAGTCTTCACTGGCCCCCACACAGCTTATAGACTTTATAGGAGGAAGATTGGACACAAGAAAAATGCGGGCCTTCCTTACCACGGATCGACTGTCCAACCTGAGGTGTCATGTCACGGCCATCTTACGTCCTGCTCCGATGGCAGCTTCGGTCCTGAGGTCCCTGGGTTCAATGGCGGCAGCCATTCCGCTTCTTCTTCATGCTCGACTTCACATGCGGATTCTTCAGTGGACCCTCCAGGTCCAATGGTCCCCGCTCTACTTCCCTCTCAGCAGCCCGATAGCTATCAGCAAGGCATGCAGGAGCTCCCTTCTTTGGTGGCTCCAGTCAACGGATCTCCTAACAGGGAGACCTTTCAGTGCTGCGTTCTCCCTAGCCACGGTGACCACGGACACTTCTCGCTTCGGGTGGGGGGGACATTCAGCGGGAAAAATTGTCCAAGGCACGTGGAACAGTTCAGAGACCTCACTGCATATAAATGTCCTGGAGATGAGGGCGGTGCTATTAGCGTTGCAAGCACTACACAGCCTTCTCCCTGCAGGGACTATTGCTATCCAGATGGACAACATGTCAGTAGTCTGGTACATCAACAAACAAGGAGGAACCAAGTCCTATCCCCTTTGTCGAGAGGCCATGAGAGTCTGGGAATGGGCAATCTCCACCAATCGCTATCTTGTGGCAACGCACATTCCGGGAAGATCCAACATCCTGGTGGACAAGCTCAGTTGCACCATTCTTTCCCTTCACGAATGGTCTCTCAACACTCTAGTAGCGAAGCAGATTTTTGCCGCCTGGGGGCAACCCTGTTGCAATCTTTTTGCTTCTCCCTCAAACGCCAAATGCAACAGTTTCTTCGCTCTATTTCCCCCGTTCGGGGAATCCCCGAGAGACGCCCTGGTGCATGCTTGGCCTCCCGGTCTCCTTTATGCTTACCCTCCACTGCCTCTAATGCAGAAACTTTTGCAGAAAGCCAACAGCTTGGGGAGCAAAATGATTCTCATTGCCCCGTTCTGGCCTCGTCAACCTTGGTTCCCCTTCGTGTGGTCTCACAGAGTAAATCCTCCCTGGATTCTAGATCCGATTCCGGATCTCATCTCCCACCCTCAAGGGCTTCTAACTCCGAACCTTCATACCCTGAAGTTGACAGCCTGGCTGCTCCAATTCCATCCCTGATAAGGACTCCCGGTATCTTGTCACCTGTGAAAGCCATCTTAGTGGCAGCCCATAAACCTTCTACTAGGAAGGTTTATCGAAGCAAATGGAAGAGGTTTTCTGTTTGGGCAGAACTTAATAACCTTGACCCCTTTTCTGCACCACTTTCGGCGGTACTGGACTTCTTGACAAACCTTTTTCAGCAAGGAGCAAGCTCTTCCACGGTGAAAGTTCAGATGGCAGCCATTTCCCATTACCATGTGGGTCTTGACTCAACACCTCTCATGGCTGCAAAAATTTGCAAAACCTTCCTCAAAGGTGCATTTCTCATGAGGCCTCCGGTTAAGGAAGCTATACCACCTTGGGATTTATCTCTAGTTCTGCAGGCCCTAACCTCTCCCCCTTTTGAGCCTGCAGCCTCTGTGGATTTAAAATACCTTTCATGGAAAACTGCCTTCTTAGTAGCCATTACATCGGCTAGAAGGGTTTCTGAACTCCAGGCTTTGTGTGTCAAACCACCATATCTTTCCTTTTTTCCGGATAGGGTGTTCCTCAGGACCAATCCTTCATTTCTACCGAAGGTCTCTTCAGAATCCAATATCAACCAATCGATTAATTTGCCAGTTTTTTTCCCCAACTATAAAAACAAAGGAGAATATAAATTACATTCTTTAGATGTTCACAGGCAGCTGCGCTTCTATATTCACAGAACAGCTGGTCATAGGAAATCCGATCAACTGTTCGTCTCCTTTGCAAAATTCACACTGGGTAAGGCAGTCTCTAAGATTACCCTGTCGAAGTGGATTTCTAACTGTATCTTGCAGGCTTATGACACCTCAGGAAGGCCACCGCCTCAGAGAATTACAGCACATTCTGCCAGGGCAGTATCCACGTCTGCTGCTTTTAAGTCTAGAGTGACTTTGGATGACATCTGTGCAGCAGCCACTTGGACTTCATCTCATACTTTCATCTCGCATTATAAAGTGGAAGTTGTTTCCAGAGGGAGAGCATCCTTTGGCTCTGCGGTGCTCCGGAACATCCTTCCATGACGGCCGCCCAAGGTTTAGGTAGCTGGGGACTCTGTCCCACAGGTTGCAGACAAATGAAGTCTGCCTACTTCAGATTAAGAAGTTATGTATTCACCATAACGTTCCATCTGAGTAGGTGACTTCATTTGGATGCAACCATCCCCCTGACCTTATTAGCAATATTAGTCCTGGTTTCCCAGGAGTCTGGTTTACACGGCAAACTCAATCTGAGGTCAGTCAGGGCTTAGCAAGGGGTTATGGGTAGAGGGAGGAGCTAGGAGCTCGGATCCTAAAGCTTTTGAACTGCCGGCTCGGATC